>NC_058374.1:24332500-24432500 GCF_018350175.1 Felis catus | reverse complement strand
ATGATGTCCCCTTGGGCTGTGTCTTCCCTCTGCCTGGAATGCTCTTTCTCCAGATATCCACATTGCCTACTCCATCACTTCCTTTAATTCTTGCATCAGCCATCACTTTCTCAATAAGCCCTACTCTAACCATCCTGTTTAAAATGCCAACCTGCCTTCCTCCACTCCATCCTAACTCCAAATTCCTGGTCCCACCTTCTCTGCTCTATTCTCATAACACTTGTTACTTCCTTTCACACTATATCGTTTCCTATTTAGTATGTTTTATTTATTGCTTTTCTATACTCCTAGAATATAAGCCCATGAGCACTGAAATTTTATCCAAGTTGTTTACTGATATATCCCAAAGACTCTAAAACCATGACTAGCACAAAGGATGTACTCTATAAGGATTTGTTGAACACTGATTGAAATGAATAGAACACAGTAACTAGAAAAATTTCAGATGATTTTACCAATGAATTCTATCAAATATTTAAGAAAGAAACAAAGAAATAAAGTCATCCTGTGCATTTTTTTTTCAGAGAACAGATATAGAGTACCTACAAAGAGATACAAATTATGTTAAAAAAAAAAAAAGAACCAAACAGAAATTCTGGATATAAAAAATAACTGAATTGAAAAATTCCCTAGAGGGGTTTAATAGCAGACTTGAACAGGCAGCAGAAAATCAGCCAATGAAATAAAAACAAGTCATTTGAAATTATCAAGTCTGAAAAACAAAAAGAAAAAAGAATGAAGAAAAATGAACAGGGGTGCCTGGATGACTCTGTTGAGTATCCAACTCTTGACTTTGGCTCAGGTCATGATTTGACAGTCATAAGTTTGAGCCCCACGTTGAGCTCTGTGCCAAGTGTGGAACTTGGTTAAAATTCTCACTCTCTCTTCCTCTGAACCTCCTCTCTAAAAGAATACTACTACTACTACTACTAATAATAATAACAACAACAACAACAATAAGGGGAAAAAAAAGAAAAATGAACAGAGCCTAAGGGACTTATGAGATACCATCAAGAGGACCAATAAAAGTATTATGAGTTCTAGAAGAAGAAGAAAGAGAATGAGGCAAAAGATTATTTGAAGAAATAATGGCTGAAAACATCATAAATTTAAGGAAAGGAGAGACACACAAATCCACGTAGAAGGGTCTACAAACCCAATAGGCCCAACAAATTGCACGGATAAATCCAAAGAAACCCACACTGAGACATTATAATGAAGGACTCAAAAGACAAAGACAAGGAATCATGAAAACAGTAAGAGAAAAGCAACTCATCAATTACAAAGGATCCTCAATAAGATTTCCCACCAGAAACCTTGTAAGTCAGAGGCAGTAGGATGATATAGTTAATGTGTTGAAAGAAAAACCTGTCAACTGAGAATTTTATATCCAGCAAAACTGCCCTTCAAAAAATGAAGGAGAAATTTACACTTCCCCAAATAAACAAAAGCTGAGGGAGTTCATTACCACTAGATCTGTCCTACAAAATCTGCTAAAAGGAGTCCTTCAGGTTGAAATGAAGGATACTGTAATGACAAAAGGATCAACTCACCAAGAAGATATAACAATTATAAATACATATGCACAAAACATCAGAGCTCCAAAATATATGAAGCAAACATTGACATAATTGAAGGGAGAAATAAATAGCTCTACAATAATACCAGGAAACTTTAATACCCCACCTTCAGTAATGGATAAAACAATAGATACATACAGAATGCTTCATCTAACAACAGCAGAATACACTTTTTCTGAAGTGTATATGCAACATTCTTCAAGATAAACCATATGTTAGGCCACAAAATGAGTCTTAATAAAATTCAAAAGACTAAAAACATACAAAATATCTTTTTCAATAAGAACATAATGAGGGGTGCCTGGGTGGCTCAGTTGGTTAAGCATCTGACTTCAGCTCAGGTCATGATCTCACAGTTCATGAGTTCAAGCCCTGCGTTGGGCTCTGTGCTGACAGCTTGAAGCTTGGACCCTGCTTCGGATTCTGTGTCTCCTTCTGTCTCTCTGCCCCTCCTGCCCCTTTGTACTCTGTCTCTCTCTCAAAAATAATTAAACACTAAATTTTTTAAAAAGAACATAATGAAACTAGAAATCAACAGCAAAAGAAAAATTGGAAGATACGCATACATGTGGAAATTAAACAACACACTATCAAACAACAAATGAGTCTGACAAAAAAATCACAAGATATGGCAACGAGAAAGAACGAAATCCTGCCATTTGCGGTAATGTGGATGGAACTGGAGGGTATTATGCTAAGTGAAATAAGTCGGTCAAACAAAGACAGATATCATATGTTTTCACTCATATGTGGAACTTGAGAAACTTAACAGAAGACCATGGGGGAAGGAAAGGGAAAAAAAATAGTTACAAACAGAGAGGGAGGGAGGCAAACCATAAGAGACTCTTAAATACAGAAAACTGAGGGTTGATGGTGGGGTGGGGGAGAGGGGAAAATGGGTGATGGGCATTGAGGAGGGCACTTGTTGGGATGAGCACTGGGTATTGTATGTAAGCGATGAATCACGGGAATCTACCCCCAAAACCCAGAGCACATGGTACACACTGTATGTTAGCCAATTGGACAATAAATTATGTTAAAAAAATAAATCAAAAAATAAAAATAAAAAATAATATTTCACTCTAAAAACATCACAAGAAAAATTAGAAAATATCTTGAAGCAAATAAAAATACAACATAGCAAAACTTAAGGGATGAAGTGAAAGCAGAGGTAAGAGGTAAATTTATAGCTATAAAGCTTATGTTAAAAAAGAAGAAAAATCTCAAATCCTAGTTTTATACCCTAAAACTAGAATTAGAGAAAGAGGAGCAAATTAAAACCAAAAGTAATAAAAGAAAATTATAAGTACTGGAGTAGCAATAAACAAAATAGAAAACAGAAAACAATAGAGAAAATCAATAAAACCAAGAGTTTGTTCTTCAAAGAGATAAACAAAATTGACAAACCTTTATTCAGACTGACTTAGAAAAAAAGATGGAGAACACACAAATAACCAAAACTAGAAATGAAAGAGGAAGCATTACTACTGATTTCATTAAAATAGAAAGAATTAAACTAGGAACAATTATATGCCTACACAATGAATACACTAGATAAAATGGACAAATTCCTAGAAACACACAACCTACCAAGACTGAACCATGAAAAAATTAAAAATCTGAATAGGTCCATAACTAGTAAGGAAATTGAGTCAGTAACCAAAAACCTCTCAACAGCAACAAAAGAAGCCCAAGACCAGATAGCTTCACTGGTGAATTCTACCAAACATTAAAGAAAAATTAACACCTTAAACAAAAATTAACACCTTAAACTCTTAATAAGTACTAAGAATTCTTAAACTCTTCCAAAACATTTAAGAAGTGTGAATAGTGCCTAATTCATTCTATGAGGTTAGCATTACCCTGACACAAAAGCCAGACAAAGACACTATAAAAAAACTGCAGACCAATATCCCAATAAAGATTGATACAAAAATCTTCAAATAAAATACCACCACCCTGAATTCAACAACATATTCAAAGGGTCTCAATAGCATATGGAAAGGGTCATATACAATGACCAAGTGGGATTTATTCCTGGAATGCAAGAAAGGTTCAATATATAAAAATCAATCAACGTAATACATGGCATTAACAAAATGATGAATAAAAAAATGATCATTTAAATTGATGCAGAAATGCTTTAAGAAATTCAATACCTGTTCAAGACTTAAAAACAAAAACAAAAACCCTCCAACTAAGAATAGAAGGAAACTACCTGGACATAAGAAAGGACATACATGAAAAACCCACAGCTAACATCACACTTATTGGTGAAAGACTAAAAGCCTTTCCTCTAAGAACAGGAAGAGGCAAGGATGCCTACTTTTGTCATTTCTATTCAACATAGTACTGAAAGTTGTAGCCAGAGCAAGCAGTAAAAAAAAAAAAAAAAAAAAAAAAAAAAAAAAAGACATTCAAATTGGAGGGGAAGAATAAAACTATCTCTATTCACAGATGACTTGATTTTATACATAGAAAACCCTAAAGAAGCCACAAAACAGACTGTTAGAACTAATCAATGGATTCAGAAAAGTTGTGGGATGCACAATCAACATCAAAAATCAGTTTCATTTCTATATACTAACAATGAATCTGAGAAGGAAGTTAAGAAAACAATTCTATTTACAATAGCATTAAAAAGAATAAAATACTTAAGAATAAGTTTAACCAGGGAGGCAAGAGACCTGTACAGTGAAAACTACAAAACACTGCTGAAAGAAATTACACCAGACACAAAGAAATGTAAAGACATCCTGTGTTCATATGGGATGTTAATATCAAGTTCAAGACTTGTTAATATCAAGTTCAAGACTTCATATTAAGATACTAAGATGTCAGTACTACCCAAAACAATCTACAGCTGCATTACCTATCAAATCCCCAAAAGAAAACAATCCATCCTAAAATACATATGAAATCTAAAAGAACTTCAAATAATCCAAATAACCCTAAAAAGAAGGATAAAGTTGGAGGTTTCACACTTCCTGATTTCAAAATTTATTTCAAAGCTACAGTAATCAAAACAGTGTGATACTGGCATAAAGACAGACCAAAAGAATAAATTAGCCCAGAAATAAAACACATGTGGTCAAATGATTTTCAACAAGACTGCCAAGCCCATTCAATAGGGAAAGAAAAGTCTTTTCTACAAATAGTGTTGAGAAAACTGGATAACGATATGCCAAAAAATGAAGCTGAGTCCTTATGTTAAATCATACACAAAAATTAACCCAAAATGTATCAAAGATCTAAACATAAGAGCTAACACTCTAGAACTTAGAAGAAAATATAGGAGGAAAGCTTCATGACAATGGATTTGGCAATGATTTCTTGGATATGACACCAAAACACGGGCAACAGAAGAAACAGATAAATTGGATTTCATAAAAATTAAAAACTCTTGTATATCAAAGGACGCTATCAACAGAGTGGAAAGACAACCTGCAGACTAGGAGAAAATATTTGTAAGTCATGTATTTTATAAAAGGTTAACCAGAGTATACAAAGAACTCCTACAACACAACAACAAAATAATCCAATTTAAAATATGGGCAAAGGACTGGAATAGACATTTGTCCAAAAAAGATATACAAAAGGCAATGAGCAAATGAAGTGATGCTCATCACCACTAATCATCAGGAAAATGCAAATAAAAACCATAATGAGATAGTATGTCACACCCATTAGGATGGCTATTATGAAGAACACGGAAAACAAGTGTTGTTGAGGTTGGGAGCAATTGGAACTCTTGTGCATTGCTGGTGAGAATGTAAAATAGTGTGGCTGCTGTGGAAAATGCATAGTGGTTCCCCCGCAAAACACAGAATTACCAACAATTCTACTTCTGGGTATATATTCAAAGGAACTGAAAGCAGGTTCTCTAAAAGATACACGTACACCCATATTCAGAGCCGTGTTACAATACCTAAAAGGTGAGAGCAACCAACATGTCCGTCAATGGATGACATACATTAATAAAATGCTGCATATACATACAATAGAATATTATTCAGCCTTAGAAGGCAAGGAAATTTTGACACATGCTACAACATGGATTAGCCTAGAAGACATCATGCTTAGTGAAAAAAGGCAGCCACAAAAGGGCAAATATTACATGATTCCATTTATATATATAGTACCTAGAATAGTTATTCAAAGACAGAATTGTGGTTGCTAGGGGTTCAGGGGAAAGGGAATGCATGGAAATTATTGTTTAATGGGTAGTGTTTTAGTTTAGTAAGATAAAAAAGTGCTGGAGATAGATGGTGGTGATAATAGTACAATAAATAATGTAAATGTACTTAATGTCACTCAACTGCACATTTTAAAATGATTAAAAGTGTAAGTTGTATGTAAAGCACATTTTGCCACAATAAAATATTACTCAAGATGCAGTACAGGGAAATGAAGTGAAAAAAAAAAAAAACCCACAAAAGCCAATTGAAATCTATGGAAAGGAGAATGGAATGGTCCACTTGCTCTCAGATCCATGCATAACCTTCCATGCCCTGAGTCTGGAGAGCTGATATCTCAAAACTGTATTATCCACACTCTTTGTCCTATTGGCTTCTTTCTCTGCTAGATTCCATCCATGAGAGTCTCAGGCAAGAGACTGGATCATAGGTGGAAAAGAGATAACAGGATATTTCTCCTTTGCTTTCTTTGGATTTTATGGTGTCTCCATCAGTGGCTACGTCTCTCCATGGTCCCTGTTTCTGTAGGACAGAACTGCCATAGTTCTAAGATGTCCTCACCTTCTGGGTTCTGGTAAGACTATCCCCTTATTGCAACCCTACAGCCCAAGCAGCGATAAGTTTTTTTGCTATTGCTAAACACAGACTGACTCACTATCCCCTGGTTGGAATTCAGATACCCTAAAACATTTGTAACTAGTTCTTCATATGTCGGTCTGTTCAGGCTGCTATAACAAAAATACCATAAATTGGTGGCTTATAAACAACAAACATTTATTTCTCCCGGTTCTAGAGGCTGGGAAGTCCAAGATCATGGTGCTGGTAGATCCTATGTCTGGTAAGGGCCCACTGTCTAGACAACTGTCGATTTGCAGTAACCTCACATGGTGGGACAGATGAGCCAGCTCTCGGGGGTCTCCTTTACAAGGACACTACTCCCATTTGTGAGTCTCTTCCTTCATGACCTAATCACCTCCAAAGTCCTCACCTTCCTAACAACACCCTCACCATTGTGGTCAGGATCCCCACATAGGAATTCTGGGAGGATACAAACATTCAGACCATAGTATCATAAATTCTCTGTTGAACTATCCAGTATTAACCATTTTCCTGACTGATTCTAACACACATCCAATCCATTTGAAAAAGAAAGAATAGAAACAATGGATAAAAGGCAACAGGTAATGGCTGAGAGTTTTCCTAAAGAGGTGAAAGGTGTGAACACTCAAATTTAGGAAGCTCCAGTAGAATAGATAAGAAATTCACAGTTAGATACATATCAGAATAAAACCATGGAACACCAAAGACAAAGAGAAACTCTGAAAACCAATCAAATAGAAAAGATGCATTACATGTAGAAGCAAACAATCGGAATGACTGCTGATATTTCAATAGAAAACAGTAGTGTGATATATTCAAAAAATATATATATATTCAAATGAAAGAAAATAACTATTAATCTAAAAGAAACAAAAGTACCCATAAAAGTATCTTTCAATACCAAAGGCAATAAAAAGATATTTTCCATGAAAAACATTGGGGTTTAACAACAATGACCCCTGAGAAAAAGCATGTTTATAGGATACCTTTCAAGAATGATAATGATCCACAAGAAAAGTCTAAACCAGCACTGACTGTAAGACACAGTAATAGACAATAATGAATAATTAAAAGTGTAGTAATAGGATTTAAATGTTCCTAAATTCCTTACATGGTTAAAGAGATGGTCAGAAATAATAACTTTAGGCTTTTAGGATAAATATTAAACACTAGAACCTCAAAATACCATATATAAAGAGAATAGCAGATGGCTTTACTCAGAACCAAGCAATATGTTAATACCTTGATTCTTACTTTAAAAAATATTCATCATATATTTTGGCAGAGCATTTTTGGAGGATCCTTCCCTTTGTGCACCCACTTTTGCTAAGCTGTGCTTCCACTGCTTCAACTCCCATCATATAAAGTTTAAGTTAGATTCAAAAGGAGCTCCTGCCTATGAAGGAAGAGGCATACTGGATGGTCAACAGGTCAGCTATGTAGGTCGTTTATCTTCACCCAACAGCCAGAATGATTTTAAGTCAGAAACCAGATTGCATTATCTTTCTGCTAAAAATCCTTCAAAATCCACATTCTAACTATGTTCTCCAGACCCTGGATGATCTGGCTGTTTCTGACGCCCCTAAACTCACCCTAAGTTCTTCTTCGCCTCTTCCTGTGTCTTCACCCTCTACTGACTTCTGACAGGTCTGAGGACACTGTCAACTCTTTTCTGCTGCAGGTTCTCCTGTTGTCTTTGCCTAGCTGCTTCCTCAAACCTTCCACATGGCTGGTTTGACCTTCTCTCATACACAGACCATCAGGATCACATGCAGTTACTCTACCCACAAATAAACTACCCCTGCTTTGAATTTATTCTATAGATTATTCTCCTAGCATGATTCTGAAAGTAATAAAGCCTTCCTGGTTAAAAGAAGCCCACAGAAAAGTGAGTTTGCCATATAAAACGACCTCACACAGACAACAGGATGAATCACCAAACAGGTTTTAGGTATCGCCTTTCTCACAAAACTTTAAAACACACTCACAGAAATCTCTGGTCTAGCTTACTGCAGAATAGAAGAACTGGACACATACCCCTTTCAGCTTTCCAAAAACATAGGAAACGAAGTATGGTTTAAAACAGACCTTGTCTAGTTATATGTATGGTTTGTTTTGAATGAGCCATAATCAATGTTTTGTTCCCTTCATTTGCTTAAAGATGTTTTGTAGAGAGAGAAAACAAGGTCTACTTATGTACTTCCATACATGTATTCTTTCCACTACTCATTTTCTTAGTTGGTAATTATGGGGATAAAAGTACTTGCTTAGAATAAATGCTAGAACCAAAGGAAAGGCTTTCATTTCCTAGAAAACTTCTCCATATTTTAGAAGTGGCATTACTGGGGTGCCTGCGTGGCTCAGTCGGTTGAGCATCAGGCTCTTGATTTCGGCTCAAGTCATGATCCCAGGGTCGTGGGATCGAGCCCCACATCAGCATGGAGCCTACTTAAGATTCTTTCTCTCTCTCTCTCTCCCTCTGACCCTCTCCCCTACTTGCTCTCTCTCTCTCTCTCTCTCTCTGAAAAAAAAATGGCATTAGTGAGAACCCGAAACAACTTTAAGTCATCAGAACACTATTCTAAGCTTTAGTACAAATCCATAAGCTTCAATGTCCACAGCTATAAAATGGAATGATAATGCATGTCTGAACTAATTCTCAGAGTTGCTTAAGTGCCAAGTGAGTTTTATGAAGAAATGCTTCATAAATTGTAATACAGGATTACTCTCCTCCTTCAGGATGAAAGTTGGGTTAGAGTTTGGGCTACACAATTTACCCATTCGAATTAGTAAGGGATATTTTCTGAGTCAGAAATCACAACCTGAAATGTCTGCAGGGACAAAGGAGGTGAAATACATGAGTGCAGCTGGTCTGGAAGAAGTGAAAGCAGGGAGTGGAGGCCTTGTGGCAAAGTAGAGAGTGCACATGCCCCATTCAGAGTGGGCAACCACATCTGCTTTGAGCTGCTTACAGGTGCAAACTCCACCTTGCCGGGCACTATTGTTTTTCAGGAAAAGCTAGGACTCTGGGAATGTATGTAAAATTTACTAATTTTAAAATATTGGTAAATAGTTTCAAAGTATTCAGTCATTTTAAATTGATGAGCTGACCCAAATAAACATATCCAAAGACCACATTCAGCTTTTATGTTATCTCCTTATGACTTCCACATGAGTTTTTGTGGTTTTTGTCACAAAGAGATGGCCAATAGACATAAGTCTAACCACATGGTGTAATCATCCTCAGACCTCAGGAAAAATGGACAATAACAGAGGCTAGCATTTTTCTGTTTGCTATATGCCAGGTGCTCACTGTAGTTACAGTTTTATATGCAGTATGTCATTTAACACTCACAAAAAGCATTTCAGAAAGGCATTGCTGTAATCCACATTTTCAGAAAAGAGGACTCAGGGTTAGAAAGAGTTTTTAAAGTCATAATGCTGGTAAATGGTAGAGTCAAGAAAAAGACCAAGTCAAAGGCTGTGGTAGAAATTTGGTGTTCAAGGACAGATGACCTCAATTCAGAAGACTAATTTCCCCAATTTGAGGTTCTTAATTCCCTATGTGTCCCCAGTGTGGTAAGGGGTCTTCTGTGAATTATTTTGAAAGTCTAATGGAAAACTTCTATTTGCCCTGTAATGGATGACTGAGTTTGTTTCCCATTACCAAGGAAAGGGAGTTTGCTTTGTTAGGTACAATCTTTCAAATTACAGATCTAGGGAAGAGACTAATGAAGGGATCTTTGTCTATAAAAATGAAGAAGAAAGAAGAAAGAAGGAAGAAGAAGAAGGAAGAAAGGAGAAGGGAGAAGGAAGAAGGAAGGAAGGAAGGAAGGAAGGAAGGAAGGAAGGAAGGAAGAAGAGGAAAAGTTGGAACCGAATAGTTTAGAGCATGGACATTGCAGAAGTTATTAAAATGATACATTTTTACATCAAAACTTTATATAATCCCCATTCATATAAAGTAGATTTGTATTTACAAATATTTATTCATTCACCAAACAATTAGTAGCAACTCATGGACCTTCAAATACTTTGGATTTGACAGATAAAAGTTATTTTTCAAATATATGCACAAAAAAACGTAGGCTGTAAAGATACAGTTGAAAAACGATGTCCAAGCCAATGCTATCCCCTTTTGCCATGTGACCAAACTCTCCGCAAATAGATATGCCAAGCTGGTATTAAAGACCACCAAGCTGAATCTTTCACTTGGCATTTTTTTTCTCCTCACCAATAATAATCAAAAAGGACTAAGGCAAATGAGAGTCATTTTTCACATGCTAGACATCATACCAATAAATTCATAAAAAACAAGTTACCATTGAAATCTTACACATCTCTAAATTTTCCCACTTGAAAACAATGATCTTTTATAATGTAATAAAAATCAATATGGCATGAATAACATGGACCCTGATTTATTTGTCAAAACTTGGAACTCAGGCTCCAGCAAATCCAGAGAACTTGTCGACTTGATCACCTACCTTTAGAAAAGCCTGAAAGTAACGAATAATAAAGCTCAGGTAGGAGACACAAAGTGGCCAGGCTACAGCTGTGATCCTGGGCCTGTGACACACAACAATACAGTCATGGTGTTACAGGGATAAGCATCCAGGATCTGGGGAAAGTAATTAGACGTTGAACTTACAAACATTTGGGTGGAATGACAGGACTATAATTTTTCCCTCAGTTTTCGCATTTTTACAACTAACATGGAGCAATAAGGCACCTCCTTTCTTGTATTGACCTAAACCAAATATAAAGTCACTGGGTCGATGTGAATTCTAAAAGAAATTTAAGAGGCTTTAAGAGCACCTACAATCACCAAGAAAATAGCAGAAAAAAGGAAACCCATGAGGATTCTTTGGATTTTCAAAAATCTCTCTTTTTAAATTTTGGCACCATTACAAAGGCTATTTCAAGGCTTACATCCAATTACCATCCTAGTACTAATAAATTATCACTTAAATTTTTTTTTTTTTTTTTTTTGCTTTAAATTGTCTTAGGGAAATTTTAGCAAGGTGCAGATAGAAACTGGAGAACAGAACAGAGTTGTTAGTGAGCAAGTTGAAATGACATCATTTCTGGAAGGATTCCCCTATTTCTCAACAGCGATCACAACGCTCTGGTCTGCACTTTCTCTCTCCCTAGAAAACTTTTCCAGATGCGTGTAGAGTTGCAGGGACCCCAGCCCCACAGACCTGCTTCTAGAGAAGTCATCCCCGAGCAACAGCTCCCTGCGGCCGACCCAACGCGGCGCCGCCACAAGCTCTCCCCGGGGCCGCGGGGACGAGGCGCGACCTCCCCTCGGGCTCTCCCCCGCACGTTCTCCACACGCCCCCTCCGCGCTCCAGCTCAAATACTCCCGGCCGGCTCGGGGCGGGCACGGGCGCCGTGACCTCGCACTCTCCGCGCCCCGGGAGCGCCCCACTCGCCACTGGTGGCCGGGAAGCGGCACCGCCCCCGGCCCCGCCCCCAGCGCCGCGGGGGCCCCGCCCCCTCCCAGGGCTCCAAGCAGCACCCGCGCTGCCCCGACCGCTACCTGGGCCGGAAGCGGGCGCCTCCTTTCTCCCCTCCCCCGGGCGTGGGAACGTGCTTCGTCTTCACCGTGCGCCTGCCACCTGCGCCGCGGCTCCTCGCAGGGCAGTGTGCGGCGGAAGGGAGCTGCGGGGGGGCTTCCCGGGACTCGGCGCGCGCCTCCCTCGCCTGGTGCCGGGGCGTGGAGGAAGTGGGCAGAGCGCCCACCTTGGGTTGCCTCGGATCCCTGGAACCGCTCAGACAGTCCCAGTGTCCTGGAGCAAACTCACTTCATTTTAAGGCTTGGTGTTTCTCCCCCCCCCCCCCCCCCCGCACCCCCCAGCCCCGAGAACTTCCCCCCGCCTACGTGGGGCTTATGCCACCCGCAGGGCCCGGGCTGAAAATAAGCATCAGTTTTAGACCAAGAGGGAAAGTGACTAATGAAGTTGCCCCCGGATACCAATTCACTTTGGCGGTTTAAGGAACTGGGGGCTCAGACTGCATGAGATCTGGAACCTCTGCTTCAGGTCCTGCCCTCTTGGTCCTGGAAGTCCTGACTGGGGTCACTGAGTGGGTCCATCCTGACCAGATTCACCCGAACAGCCTCAAGGGACATTTTGCGCATAGTTCTGCCTTCCTCCCCTTCAACAGGTGCACAGTCAAAATGTCCTTTGATTTTGTTAATAATCTAAATGGGCCTGATTTTCATGATGATATCTAAATGAGAAGAATTCTAGAAGAGAACAGAAGTCATCTAGTCCTAATCAATGCATGTGTCTTAAAAAACATGATCACTTGAATAGATGCCAAAAAGGCAATCAGCATATTCAAGATCCTTCTTCAGAAGATATCTTTGAAATCTAGAAATTGAACGGTGGGGTTCCATCTGATACATGAGGATATCGGAATATTGAGAATATTATATCAATACCAACTTGTAAACAGACTCAAAATTTCAAGTTACTTCTTTAAAAAACAGCATACCAAATATATTATTTAACATAACAGTAAGCAACCCACTGGCCACATACAAAATAAAATAGGCGAACAATAACCAATTAAACTACAATGGGAAAATGGATCCCATGCACAATAGCAACAAAGAACATAAAATAACCAGGAATGATAAAAAAAAAAAAAAGAATGTAGGAAATCTGAAAAAGAAAATTGCAGGACTACTGAGAAATTATTTATAAAACATTTTATTAACTGGGGAGACATAGGATATCCTTAAGTGAGAAGAAAAGATTTTAAATGCATAATTACTGCCTCCCTAAATAAGAGACAACAATATCTTGAATTCATCTGAGAACCTACATAAACTAGAAAAGCGAAGACTAGTGGTCCTCAGACTGTGGTCTTGGGGCAGATGAGGTTCAAGGGGTTCAAAAAATCAAAATTGCTTTCATGATGATATTAAGACTATTCTTCACTCCTTTTTTGGTATCCACTCTTTCACTAGTATACACTGAAATATAGTATATTCCAGTGGCTACATCCAACGTATTATCACAAGAGATTTAATGCAAAAGCAGATATCTTCTATCATGCCAGACATTAAACAAGTTTACAAGAATGTAAAAGAATGCCATTTCTACCACTAAATTCCTTTTGTTTTGGAAACTATGGTTATTTTTCATTTAAAAATGTTGTGTTAACAAATAATTTACTAGTGTTTATAATTTTTAAATAAATACATTTAAAATTTTTCAGCTTAATTTCTTTTTTTTTTTTTTTTAATAGGATTCACTCCCAGCATGGTGCCCAACTCTGGGCATGAACTAACCCCCCCAAGATCAAGACCTGAACTGAGATCAAGAGTCGAATGCTTAGCCAACTGAGCCACCCAGGTGCCCCTCAGCTTAATGTCTAATGTGGTAATTATCCGTAGATATAATACATTACAAAAACTCTATGGTGTCTTCAAATGATTTTTAAGAATGTAAAAGAGGGTCCAGGACCAAGAAGTTTGAGAACCTTTTGATAATAATGAAAAAAATTAGTAAACTATAATAATTAAGAGTATGGCACTAACACAGGAATAAAACAAAATGTACAATCCAGTCAGCCTAAGACCATTAAGGACAAAACCTGTGGTCTCCCTGTCAAGTTTACTGGCTCATTGAAACAATGGAGACTGCCCCAGAGGAACCATGAAGGCCAGGTGCTTTCTTAATCTTTGTTTTGGGCCCTTTGGCCAGTTACCTCCTTACTATCAGTTTCTGGGCTCTGAGGACATTTACATATGCATACTGCTAGTTCAAACACATCACAACTATTGTTTTTATTTCATCTATCCAGGCAGATAGAGTCCGAGATTTGACTTACATGTTTGTAAAATATTCCACATTTTAACATCTCATTGGTGATACCTATTTGATTTTTCCTTATGAATTTTGAACTTATGTTATTGCTTTGCATTACATTGTGGGGAGGGAGGAGCTGTATAATATCACTGTAATTTAACTGAAACATGCACTGAGTAAAGTGTATTCAAGCTACTTCAAAAAGCATCTACTGTATAGGCTTTCTTTTCCTCTTACTCTTTATGTTTCAGTAATACAATGAATACAAAGGAAGAACATGTCTTACTTGCTCAATGATGATTTTTGTTGGTGGTCATTTTTTTTTACCTGATCTAAATTCATTCAGTATCAGATATTTCCACTGAAGCTCGTGAACTGGCAAGATAACATTTGAAATAATCATCACCAAAATAAAAATGTTTGCTTTGGATTCTTAATGGAAAACAAAACTATAGTTTAAAAACAGTTTCACTTTAGGGCGCCTGGGTGGCTCAGTTGGTTAACTGTCTGACTTCAGCCCTGGTCATGATCTTGCAGTTCAGGAGTTCAAGCCCTGCGTCGAACTCTGTGCTGACAACTCAGAGCCTGGAGCCTGCTTCAGATTCTGTGTCTCCCTCTCTCTCTGCCCCTGTCCTAATTGCACTCTTTCTCTCTCTCTAAAAAAAAGTAATAAACATTAAAAAAATTAAAAAATATTTTCACTTTAGAGGGTATGTTTTCCAAGAAAATTTAATGAAGATAATAAAGATAAGCACTTTATAATACAAACTACTTTTTTTTGATGGTAGGGAAGAAGTACAAGACTTGAGGACGTGAAGTAGGGCTTAAAATCTTTTTAGAAAGTAGAGGAAAGTATTTGACATTTTTCCTTCAAAATTTTTATAGCTAACATGGCTTTTTAAAAATTTTAAATGGGTTGAGGTATTTCTTGGTTTTGTTTTTTGTTTTTGTTTGTTTTTTAAGCCTTCTCTGGATTGTTGCAGACTGTTTAAAATTATGCGTTTTTCCTTAGGGGGCATTTGGGTTTGAGAGTAGAGGGTTGTGATAGGAGGGAATTTAAGGGAAATTTCAACATAATTTACTTCAACCCCCTATTTTATAAAATAGGACCTTTGGGTTCAATTCACTTGCCTGAGGTCACACATCAAGTTGGTAGCACACCCAAGGGTGTTGGGTGAGAATGTTCTGGCGAGAATGTCCGTGCTCTGTGCTGACAGCTCAGAGCCCAAAGCCTGCTTCAGATTCTGTGTCTCCCTTTCTCTCTGCCCCTTCCCTACTCATGCTCTGTTTCTCCCTCAAAAAAGTTTTTAAAAAATTAAAAGAAAGTGTGATGAGCACTGGAAATAAAGGAAGAGGCACAAGAAGAAGGGACTGAGAGCTGGAAGCTAACCCACAGTGATTCTGAGATTGTGCAAAACAGTGGACATCAGGACACAAGGTGACATTTGCCCTGAAGGCAGTCTCTGTTCCTGAACTGCCATTCCTAGTGTTTGTTTCCTGAGTTCCACAGGTCAAAGTGTATACATGCCCATTTTAACCAGTTTCATTCATATACACATAGATACGATCTTGGGGGAGGAGAGATGTAAAACTCATTGTAACTTCTGCTGGCTGACTGGAACTGCCCTTAGGCTGAATGATTTAGGAAGTCCTTTGAGAATCAGTCCTGTAGTTGAAGACCTTTTATTTCCTGGAATTGGTTGATTAGGAAGAGATAATAAACCAGCCATTGGATTCTCTGATCCAACAGTAATCCTGTGGATATTTTTTTAGTGGGGTGGAGAGACTCTTTTTTGTTTTTTGTCCAGCTCTATTGAGATATAATTGACATATAACATTGTATAAGTTTAAGAAGTCCAAGTATTGATTTGATATATTTATATATTGCAAAATGATTACCACCATAGCATTAGCTAACACTTCCATCTTGCCATATAATTACGTTTTTGTGTGTGTGTGTGTGGTGAGAACATTTAAGATTTACTATCTTGGCAACTGTTATGTATATAATACAGTATCATTAGCCATCATCATCATGCTGTACATAGAAATTCCAGAACTTATTCATCTTATAATTGGAAGTTTGTACCCTTTGACCAACATTGCCCCATTTCCCCTATCCCCTAGTCCCTGGCAACCACCATTCTACTCTCTACTTCTAGGAATGTAGTTTTTTTAGATTCTGCATATGAGCGATATCATATGTATGTTATTCTCTGTCTGACTTTCACTTAGCATGAAGCCCTCAAGATTCATCCAAGTTGTCACAAATGGTAAGATTGCCTTCTTTTTCATGGTTGAATAACATTCCACTGGATATATATACTATATCTTCCTTATCCGCTCATCTGTTGACAGACATTTGGGTTGAATATTCTTAGTTTATCAGCATGATAAGATTGTTTACCACTCAGGAAACTTAAGAGTGAATCCAGTAATCCAGTAAAGTGGTTATATGGATGCTCCTGGGTAGATACACACACCACAATGTGGTAATGATGGATGGAGGGTCCAAGTAGAATCAATTTTGGAAGGAAATGACTTAAAAAACATAGAATCGAGTTCCTGTTTTGCACTCAGTTACCAGATATTTTAGAAACCTCATGCCTAACTTTTAAAATTATGGAACTAACAAACATTCTCTCACTTTGTATGATCAGATACTGGGATGTGAGGAATTTTCAGGTCAAAACGCATGTGTGTTACTATCTCCTGTTGGCATTGTAATATAGAAGGTAACCTCTGGGAGATCTTGAACATATTTAGGCAAAAGCAGGCAAACATTACAGATGTTACAAGTGTAGAGAATCCTTAGGGATAGGTATGCCAGGGAATAAGAATAAGAAAGAGTAAATAGAATGAAAACATCCTCGAGTCATTAAATTGCCAATTTATGAAGGTGCTTCAAAAATGCTCTCTATTCTACAACACCCAGCATATTTTAGTTCTCCAGACCCTTCCACACCATTACATTTTAACAGAGTTTATTTCACTTACTTTGGTTTATCTTTCCCATACAAAACTCAACTCTTATTTTACATTAGCAGTAAAAAGGAAAGGAAAGATAGGATTCATCACACACATTTAATTTAATTTATTGTCAGTTGACCTCTTGGCTCCATGACTTACTAGCTATGTACAATCACAGTATATATTTGCAATTAGTGCATTATTTACAGTTTCTGTGCCTCACTGTACTCATCTAGAAAATGGTGAAAAATAAGAATGTTATTTATATCATAGAGCTGTTTTAAGGATTAAATGATGCTATCACTATAATAGCCTAGCACAGTAAGTAGCATATAATACATAATTAACATATATTAACTCTAATTGTTACTGTTGTCATCATTATTATAATTATCATCATCTCACAGGATTTCAGGGTTCTTATTACAAAATTAGTTTCTTCGTATTCCAATATGCCAACCATTTGAATCAAGAAATTTCGATTAAAAAAAAAGAAACTTGGATAATTTTGTGCAGAGTGGCCTTTATAATCTAATGGGAAGAAAGTGGCCTTTATCATCAAGATTCACTCCATTACTAGACTCATGAATTTTGTACAATTCTTTTAATTTCTGTGAGCATTGTTTTTCTCATTTATATGACAAGATAGATATTATTAATGCCTTCACAGAGATGTGTACACTCAAGTTCAGAGATGTTAAGGACTAAAATGTCCTTAAACATTAGATGTTATTTCCTTTCAGGAAAGTCCTAATACTAAAACTATGTGTTTCTTCAAACAGAGGCAGTCAAAGTCAAAACTAATAGATATTTTTTCCCTCCAGAAATACCACTTAAAAATGAAATGTTCCCTGCTTCTTTCCTGCCCAGTATTAAGTATTCTGCAGAAATCTAATTAAGATGTGTCCATAGCTTCTGAGAACCTACTACTTTATGTTAATCATAGTCCTTCATTGAGTAAGGATCCTGAATTGTGAAAATGAATCCTATCTTCCTCCAGGTAGGTGATCAAATGTACCAAAATAAAAAGACACACACAGCAACTGCCCTGTTCCTTTTCAGGGCTAACACACCCAGGAGTCTGGTTCTGTCACTGAAGAGACAGCTTCATACTCAAATTCTCACAGAGGAGGACAGAGCACTGTCACTTACCTGCATCACACTTCCTTTGACTCATGAAAACTGCAGGGCAGGCTGGAGCCCCAGAAGAACAACCCCAGAGTTTAAGCCAGATGCGCTTGTTCTAATGAGGAATCATACAAGCAATTCATGGGTGGATCGTAGAACAAATGGAAGCAACCATTCCCACGCAACAGTTGCATTTCTTCCATGTTTATAGGTTAGTTCATTATTGCTAAAACTTCCTTGCTTGGCAGAGGCCTTCAAAAATACTGCAATCTGGGGGGCAGTAAGAACAAGAGCAGAGGAGGGATGGAAAAATTGACAGAAAGAAAAATTTTGCATATCCCAAACAAGCCTCGGTCAACACAATGGGAAGGGCGTGGAGGCATTACATAAGTGCCATTTAATGACCGTGAACTAGAGTTTTTAGGCAAACATGGTTGGGGTGGACTTTTCCTGATTAGCAATATAATTAGCCTTCCCTTTGATTATAGTAATTAATAGGCCAAAGGTTCAGGATGTGTACAGTTTGTTCTCTGATGTAAGCAACACCAACAAAAATTCCAATGTGAATCCTGTTCTGAGAGTTCCTGGAGCTGAAATGAAGGCAGACCCTTATCTTCTACTTTACAAACTCATTTCTGATTTCAAAACTGTAAAATTCTTGATCGTGTAATGAATTCGAGGCTGGGAAGCATCAAATGATGGGGTGATGCAAGTTGTCCTGGTGGTGTTAAATTATACATTTGCTTAAAGCTGAGGTAAAGTAATCCCACAGAGTTTGTTAAAATATTTACATTGCTGATTAGTGTAATGGGAGCAGTTGATTCTGTACAAGATAGCTTTGAAAAGCAAAGCAAATGTTAAAAAAAAAAATAAAAAGAAAGAACAAGATCCACTTTTGGAAATAAATTTTAAAATGTTTTCAGACTCAACACATTTTCCCCCAAGTCCACCGAATATGTAGTCTTTATACCTCTGGGTGCTCAGTCTTTGATGCTTAAAAATATATGCAGAGATATCTTTCAGGCAGAGCAAATGAGAGCAAATAATTTGAGTCCCTTGCTGGGGGTGGTTCTCCCCATTGGTGGAGACAGTGACACTGGATGAGCAGGCGATGCCCAAAAGATGTGGTGCCCACAAGAAGTTGATACCTAAGTGTACATCTGATGCTACAAAGCCACAAAATCCCCACTATTTTCAAAAAAAAAAAAAAAGAGTGGGATCACCATCTTCACTTTCATGTATACCTGTGACCCTCTTTTTTGATTGTGACCCTCAATGTATAATTAATTTTCATTTCAATGAATTTATCTATAAAAGGAAACAAACATACTGAGAACTGACTGTGCCATATGCCCATGAGGCCCCTTTGCATACATCATTGACTATAATCCTCACAAGACCCTGAGTGGAAAGAAATTGACATTCCCATTTCACAGAAGAGTAAAGTAAGGTTAAGAGAGCTTAAGTAACTAACCCACAGTAGTACCCTTTATAAGTGGTGGTCTCGGGTAGTGAGAAGCAAGTTTATATGCAGCTGAGCTCTATAAAGTATGGGACATGTGCCAGCTTTTTCATTTTAAAACTTGCCTAAAGTAATAAATTCTAGTGACATCTCTTTGCTTTTTAGATGCTTTGTTTACAGGCGATTGTTCAAATGAGAAATGGCAGACTTTGATGTGTGTGCCACATTGGTTGACTGCCTCTAAAAAATTCTGGCAAACTACACATAACATAATGTTTGCCATTTTAGTTATTTTTAAGTGTACATTTCAGTGGCATTAAGTACATGGGCACTGTTGTGCAACCATCACCACCATCCATCCACAAAACTCTTTTCATCTTGTAAAACTGAAATTGTGTACCCATTAATAGTAATTACCATCTGCTATTCCTCCTGGCCCCTGGCACCACAAGAAGCAATAGTTCTCAGTGCTCCCTCCTCTGTTCTACTTCGTGTCTCTTGAATTGAGTATCTCAGGCACCTCCTATAAGTGGAACCATATGGTATTTGTCCTTTTGTGACTGTCTTATTTCATTGAGCAGAAAGTCTTCAAAGTTCATCCATGTTATAGCATGTGTCAGAATTTCCTTCCTTTTCAAGACTGAATAATAATCCACTGTGTATTTATACT
This sequence comes from Felis catus, assembly GCF_018350175.1. Classification (NCBI taxonomy): domain Eukaryota; kingdom Metazoa; phylum Chordata; class Mammalia; order Carnivora; family Felidae; genus Felis; species Felis catus. The sequence goes on along the minus strand of NC_058374.1, from coordinate 24,412,068 downwards.
GCATTTTGTTCATCTGTTCATCCATCAATGGACACTTGGGTTGCTTTAACCTTTTGGATCTTATAAATAATGCTGCTATGAACATGGATGTACAAACATCTCTTCTGTCTCTGCTTTGAAGCCTTTTGGGTATTTACCCAAGAGTGAGATTGCCGGATCCAAATGTAATTCTATTTTTAACTTTTTGAGGAACTACCATACTATTTTCCATAGAGGCTGTACCATTTTACATTCCCACCAACAGTGCACAAGGTTTACAATTTCTTCACATCCTCTCCAACATTTCTTATGGTGCTTTTTTGATAGAGGCCATTTTCATGGATGGAAGTTGAGATTGCCGTTTAATGCATAGGGTTGCTTCTGCATAGAAATGTAGGACACTTCATAGATATCCCAAAATATCCTCTGCATTTACTAGTAACTGAATGCGAAATTCTTTGCAGTGTGTGAATCCTTCAAGGCTCTCAGTAGAATGGATATCAGTTATTAGTAATTAATAGCATTTGTGTAATTGTTTTCATATACATTTAATCCTTACAACATTTCTGTGAGGTCAGTATTATTATTATGAGGAAACTGAGGTCTAGATTATTCAAGAGTTTGGAGACTCAAACTCAGATCCTCTGGCTCCAAATCCTGGATATCCCACACTGCTGGAGGCTGGAGGCACTTGGGAAGGGTATTAAAAGAGGAAGTCATTATCACTGACTAAAAATTATTGGACTGATGAGTAGAGAGCAGGACCTGAGGGAGTCTGGGACTTCATACTGCTTAGTTTGATGGTAGGGTTGCAGTAAAACTAAATTCAAGTGAAGGATCCTAGGATTTGAAGTGAGGGAGCTTTTAAAAGAGAAGAATATTGAAGTGAAAACTGCAAAAAACGAATGTAATAATAATCCGTTTCACTCTTTTGCAGAGGGAGGGCTTTACCTTCTTGGGGATTTGCTACTGACACACCTTGGTACACTGGGCAACACTGTTTCTCTCCCTCTCAATTTTCCTCCGAAAAACAGAGATCACTATCTTCCTTACAGGAAAACCCAAACCATTTGATTCTGTACCGTTTTCTAAGCTTCTCAGAGAAAAATGCTCACACTATTTTATTTGCTTGATTTAACTCCAAAAAAAAAAAAAAGACAAAGATAATTAAACATTCTTTCTGTGTGTAACACAGAACTTGATTATTTATTTATTTATTTATTTATTTATTTATTTATTTATTTGAGAGAGAGCTTGAGCAGGGGAGAGGGATGGAGACAGAAAAAGAGAGATTCATAAGCAGGCTCCATGACCAGTGTAGAGCCCAACACAAGGACTGATCCCACGACCATGAGATCATGACCTAAGCCAAAATCAAGAGTTGGATGCTTAACCAACTGAACCACCCACACACTCCCAGCACTTGAATATTTAAAACAAAATGCTGTATATGAAAGTGTTAAACTGCCTTTCAGAAATTGTTGTATTATAGTTCCAAAATTACTATGAACACCATTCATTTAAAAAATAACCTTTTGGGGCGCCTGGGTGGCGCAGTCGGTTAAGCGTCCGACTTCAGCCAGGTCACAATCTCGCGGTCCCTGAGTTCGAGCCCCGCGTCGGGCTCTGGGCTGATGGCTCGGAGCCTGGAGCCTGTTTCCGATTCTGTGTCTCCCTCTCTCTCTGCCCCTCCCCCCGTTCATGCTCTGTCTCTCTCTGTCCCAAAAATAAATAAACGTTGAAATAAAAAATAACCTTTAGTAATATTTGACACTGTAATAATGCAATTTTACAAATTGCTTCAAGGGGCATCTGTCAGTTGAGTGATGGACTCTTTATTTCAGCTCAGATCATGATCTCACAGTTATTGGGACTGAGCCCCAAGTTGGGCTCTGCACTGACAGCTCAGAGCCTGCTTGGGATTCTCTCTCTGCCTTTCTCCTCTGCTCACGTGCCCTGTTTCTCTCTCAAAATAAATAAATAAACTTTAAAAAAATTGTTTCGAGATCAGTGTTTCTAGGTAAATTGGGAAATAAGGAATAAAAAGATCAGACATTATGGGGCGCCTGGGTGGCTCAGTTGGTTAAGCATCCAACTCTTGATCTCAGCTGGGTTCATGATGTTGCGGTTTGTGGGTTTGAGCCCAGTATCGGGCTCTGCACTTGCAGCCTGGAGCCTGCTTGGAATTCTCTCTCCCTCTCTCTGCCCCTACCCAACTCATGCTCTCTCTCTCTCAAAATGAATAAATAAACTTAAAAAAAAAAAGATCAGACATTATGACCCCATTCATTTGTTCATTATCTAACCAACTGACACTAAGAACTTTAGAATATGGACAACCATTTAGTAATCTATCGACTTTATTACTTAAATAATTTGGAACAACGGAACAGTAATATGCTGAATTTAGAAACGAGACAAAATTAGAAACATGAATAAACAGAAAAAATATAGGGAAGGATGTGGGAATAGCTTTAGAATGGTCTAGCGTAACTAGGTATCTCTAATAAAAATCATTTTCTAATAGTACCTTACCCATTTCAAAGTATTACCTAGTTAAAATGAAGTGTGCCAGTGATCATTGTAATTCACACATTTCAAAACTAAACAACCAGAATTATGCTCTATCTGCAGGGATATAGCACATCACCAGTGAGATTATACACATTTATTCCAAAAAAAAGATTGTGATTTAGGCAACATAAACTATCAACAATGGAATCCTACTTTAAAATCTTTAAATAAAAATAGTACATATATCTTTTGGTGAGTGTGGTATGGAAAACTGTTTCCATGGCTCGTAATACTTACCTAGAGGAGTGCCTCCCCAACAAATGTTACTCGACTCTCTGGCTCATGGAGGGAGATCTAATTTCTAGAACAGTCTTGGAAATTAGGATATAAACTTTGATCATCTCTAAGGAATTGACTCTGGTTAATGGCGATCCTGGAGAGTTTGATATCTCTAAAAGTTACCCTAAAATAACAAAGTTTGATTAAAATGCTTCTGCAAAGCATAGGTCAGGAAAAGCCCTAGAATACCAGACCAGGGATTACTTTGCAACTGTCCTCACTGAGTATCTCTAAAATTGCACACATATGTACACAAATATAGATAAACTCAAAGATCTTGTTTATAAAATGAATATCATAGTATGTAATCATACATACATATACTGGGGTGATTCCTATTTCATTCAAGATCACAAACATTTTATTATTTATTTATTTATTTTTAATGTTTATTTATCTTTGAGAGAGAGAGACAGAGCCAGGGAGGGGCAGAGAGAGAGGGAGACACAGAATGTGAAGCAGGCTCCAGGCTCTGAGCTGTCAGCACAGAGCCCGATGTGGGGCCCAAACTTGTGAATCATGAGATTATCACCTGAGCTGAAGTTTAACTGACTGAGCCACCCCGGTGCCCCAGCAATTCTTCATATGTTCTGAATATAATATACCTTGTGACACAATTCTGCCAAAAGTTTGTTCATGTCCTTTCCCATTTTCCTACATGTCCTCTTGTCATCTTGTTACTTTATAACAATTCTTTATATATTCTGGATATATACCTAATGTCGATTACATGTGTTGTAATTTCTTCTTCCAGATTGTGCACTTTTTTCCTACTTCCTTTATAAACTCTTTACATAAATTAGAAATTATAATTTTAATTTTTCTGATAATGAATTACTATTTTTGTATCTTGCTTAAGAAGTCCTTCTCCATATCAGTCGTAAGGATATTGTCCAACATGATCTCAAAGTTTTATAATTTTAGAATTCCCATTTAGAAATAATTATTACGTATGATTTGAAAAGAGTCCAATTTCTTTTTCTTTTTCTTTTTTTTTTTCATTTTGATGAAAATTCTCTCAGGCCAACTTTAATAGTCCATTTTTTTCCCTACTGATTTTAAAATGTCATAAAGTTTCTAAATAGATTTTTTTTTCTAGGTTACTTATTCTATTCCATTGGTTTATTCTTTACTCATGTGCCTATGCTATTGGATAACTTTGAAGAAGCCTACCTGGCTTCTCTATTTACTGTTTGTATGGCCTTTGGGTACTTAATCACAGTCATTGCTTTGGTTGGTTAATGTATAAAACTGTTATAAGATCCTACTTCACCTCTCAGTCATTGCTGAGTTGTTTTCCATTTCTGACTTTAAGGTTTCAGGTCTTTCTTGTTCTTTTAACTAACTGCCTGTTCCTCTGCCTGTTCCTCTTGGGTTCTAGTTTCATCGTGCTGCGTCTCCTGAGCCTGGTGCCTAGGAAGATTCTAAGAAGTTGTCAAATAGCCCTTGCTATTCTGGGATCCCATTAAGCTCTTAATATCTGTACTGGTTAGAAGGATATAAGTCTGCCTGTGTCCCCAAATCTCTGTGGTATTTCTGTTCTCCAACTTCTGTTCAGGCTCTTTTTTTTTTTTTTTTTTTTTTTTAATTTTTTTTTTTCAACGTTTTTTTTTTCATTTATTTTTGGGACAGAGAGAGACAGAGCATGAATGGGGGAGGGGCAGAGAGAGAGGGAGACACAGAATTGGAAACAGGCTCCAGGCTCCGAGCCATCAGCCCAGAGCCTGACGCGGGGCTCGAACTCACGGGCCGCGAGATCATGACCTGGCTGAAGTCGGACGCTCAACCGACCCCTGTTCAGGCTCTTTATTTTTCTCTCTTCATGTCAATGAGCATCAAACACCTTAGCTAATGCCATAGTTAGGAAAATATCACCAGATAAAAGAAATTCTAGGAATAAATCAATTTTTAAATATAATTTCAAATATATTATTCTGCTAAATAACTAATAATACAGGTTCAGAAAGATCTTATTAACATTTCAAAATTATTATTCTATTACATCTGTCTACATTTATTTTTTTTTGTTGTTTTTTTTTTTACATTTATTTATTTTTGAGAAACAGAGTGAGACAAAACGTGAGCAGGGGAGGGGCAGAGAGAGAAGGAGACACAGAATCTGAAGCAGGCTCCAGGCTCTGAGCAAGCGGTCAGCACAGAGCCTGATGTGTGGCTTGAACCCACAAACTGTGAGATCATGACCTGAGCCGAAGTCGGACGCTCAACCGACCGAGCCATGCAGGTGCCCCGCATCTGTCTACATTTAAATACAAGTGGACAAAACGCTTTATTTTCTAACTATTTTGAAGACATGGGAATCTCTATACTTCTCTGTCTGTTAAACAAAAAACAAAACATAGTTTCCAAAATTCCCTGTAAAAGTGCTCTCCACATATTCACTTACCAAACTTGGCCTTTAAACAAAAGTTAACTTGAACTTTCAAATGAAAGGAGCACAGGGGTGCCTGGGTGGCTGTCAGTTGAATGTCTGACTTTGGCTCAAGTCATGATCTCATGGCTCGTGGGCTCAAGCCCCTCCATCGGGCTCTGTGCTGACAACTCAGAGCCTGAAGCCTGCTTTAGATTCTGTGTCTCCCTCTCTTTCTGCCCCTCCTCCGCTCACACTCTGTCTCAGTCTCTGCCTCTCTCTCTTAAAAACAAATAAACATTTTAAAAGAATTTAAATGAAAAGAGCGTTATTATTTTTGAGCAAAAGGTTTTCATCTGAAAAGACAAGTTTAGATTAATTACTCTGTCTATATTATTCATTGGTATAGCTAATGAATTTGTAGAACACTTAGATATTTTCTTTTTTTTTTTTTTTAGATATTTTCTTAGGTAGAGGTTATAATTTAATTTGATCAAAACAAATTCCCAGAAGTTCTTAATTATTAAGGCTTGTTAAATTGTACATAACAAAAGATACACCCTGAGGAGAGATGAATCTGTGCCTCTTCCATATCTTTTGGAAAAACTGTCTTTTCCTTTTTCCTGTGATTTGCCAGCTTTTAGTTAGATACTCATTTGTACCCCACCACTGAGGATTTTGTGAAATTATTGATACAACCTGTCTTAATTTGATTTCGCATTAGCAGACCCCTTCTTTGTGAACTATAAGATAATTGCATAATGATTTTTAATGCTTAAAAAGTTGACAAGTTATTTCTTTCCAAGAATCTCAACTGTTTGAGAAGTACTCATTTACCTATCAAGCAGTCTTAACTACAGTCAGAATACATCCCTTGTAGGCACTAGATTTTTCTAGGCAGTTTGAATACTTATAATTACGCTGTTATTGACCATGACGATAATTTAAATATACATGTTCATGGGTATTAAGGGAGTTAGGGTCCGACTGTAATTTCTGTCTCTTATTCTCTGTGTGGTGGTTCCCAACAGTAGTTTGGTTTTCATTTGTGTTGCGCTGGTCGGGTCTGCCTGATGCACACTACTTTGGAGTTAGTCTAGGATTTGGCCAGTGGTTTATATCATACTTCAGTCCTTGAACCTTTTGCTGTTGTCCTTTGGGTGCGTTCAGCACATGCGCAGCTCAGGAATAAATCCAGGACTTACGAGTTCATACACTGAATAGGAGATCACCTTCTCTAGAGTTGCTCTCTCTGAGGTAACCCACGCACTTTCTGGCCCGGGCCCTCTCTTCCTCTGGGCAGAGTGAGGTTTTCTCTCTTTTCTCTCAGGGTTTTAAATGTCAGAGTTGCTGCCACAGCAAACGGTCCCCCAGCTGGGGCTGGCCTCAGGACAGGGCTGGGAGGTAAAAGGGAGAGGAGGGGTCCTGCCACGGGCACTCGGAGGGACCTTCCCTTGGTGCTCTGACTAGAACTAGGGTGTTTCTCTCTGAGTTTTGGCAGCACGTTTCTGCCAACTGGGCTGCCCAAGGTCAAGGCTGGACTTCCAAGGAGAGAAAAACAAACTGGGATTCTCAGTCCTGTTGCAGATCATTATTTAGATTTTTCCTGCGGTCCCAATGAGTCGGCTTACTCCATCTAGGCTGACACCAGATGTTCTGGATCTTTAAGAATACATGTGGAGACTGACCACACGAAATAGGAAATTGAGCCAAGGCTCAGCTGTGTACACCCAGGGCAGCTGGGCTGGTGATGGGGCTCCTTCTCTATGCTAATTACATAAAAATTGAAAAGCCACATGGAAGGAAATAAGAAACAACTGGAGGCAGGGCGGCGTGTAGTCTGTTTAGTTCCATCTTAAGGGAAGCTCTGAGGAGGAATTTGGGACAGATTGATGACATGGACAGATTGATGCCCTGAGGGAAAGAATTTGAGAGAGCTTCTAGGAGCCCCTGGAGGTTGCCTGTCCCCACTGCCTTTGGATCATGTCAGTGTAAGCGACAAATCAGAGGTGTGCATATTCATATCCTGTTCCATTTGTCAGCACAGCTGCTAGAAGGAAGCTGAACTGGGAAAAGGTGGCTGTCCTGCCCCCTTCTGCTGCCCTGGGTGGTTTGTCTTGGAGATGAGCCCCAGGCCCTGTGCAGCCTATATCTGCTTCCTGCCTCCAGGGTGGGTCCTTCCACAGAGGGGACTGGAACAGGAATTTGATATCGATTACAGTCTAAGTCTGTTTATATATAAAAATTGGCCTTTAAATTTTTAAAAATTTTTATATTTTGAGTTAAAATTCCAATTACAGTCTTATTTGTTTATTGGTTGCTACCTTGCTTGCTGTTACCATTTACCGTGAAATTTTGTTCCTAATTTTTACATTTTTTCGTGTTTATTTCTTTATTTTCAGAGAGAGTACGCATGCCAGCAGGGGAGGGGCAGAAAGAGAGGGAGACAGAGAATCCTAAGCAGGCTCCCTGCTGTCAAGCACGCCGAGCCCCATGGGGCTCCTCTCATGAACCGTGAGCTCATGACCTGAGACGAAAGCAGGAGTCAGCCACTTAACCGACTGAGCCACCCAGGCGCCCCTCAAAGTGAATTAAACCTGAAAGTCTTTTTGGCAGTATCTGTTATCCTCAGTCCTAACTGATTACCATGTACCAAGCACCATCCTAGGTATTTTGTATAAATTGTCTCCTTTATACAAAAATGCTGATTCAAAGGGGCACGTGCACCCGAATATTTATAGCAGCCCTATTGACAAAAGCCAAGGTAAGGAAAGAGCCCAAATGTCCATCAACTGGTGAATGGATAAAGAAGATGTGGTATGTATACCCAATGGAATATTACTCTGTGATCAAAGAGAATGAAATCTTGCCATTCGTAACAATGTGGGTGGAACTGGAGTGCATTACGCTAAGTGAAATGCAGCAGTCAGTGAAAGACAAATATCATGATTTCACTCATATGTGGAATTTAAGAAACAAAACATGTACATGGGTGAAGGGAAGCAAAAAGAATATGAAAATAGAGAGGGAGGCAAACCATAAGAGACTCTTAAATACAGAGAACAAACTGAAGGTTGCTGGCAGTGTATTGGGGGGGGGGCGCGGGTGGTGAACTAAGTAGGTGATGGACATTAAGGAGGATACTTGTTGGGATGAGTACTGGGTGTTATATGTAAGTGATGAATCACTAATTTCCATTCCTGAAATCATTATTATACTACAATCCACGTTAACTAACTTGGATTTAAAATTAAAATAAAATAAAATGGTAGAAACAAATAAATAAATAAAATAAGTTGTCTCCTTTACATTTCAAAACAATATTTAAAGCTCAGATTTTGCAATTTGTAAAAAAGCCAAACTGAGATTCAAACCCAGAAGTGTTTGTTTAAACCTTGTGTTTCCTTTCAATGTCAAGGATAATAGACCATTGTTTACTTTTACTCTATTTGTCTTCCACAACCTCTAGTGTTCAAACATATTTACATCTTACTACAACTTTAGTTTTTATCATAAAGAGAAAACTGAGCCACTTGTTTTTTGGAAACAATCTGGAATTGTTTGGAATGTCAGGAAGCTTGGCTTGGCCACTGCCAGACTTAAATTCCTTAGGGTACCCAAGAGGTTTTGCTTTTACAAAGCCACCACCACCAATCCCTGTCATATATCAAAGGGTCACCATGATCTTTGACGTCTGGTCAATAGCCTGGACATTTAGCTCATAACCGGGCTGGATATGTAGCTCAGAGCCTGGCTGTGCAGCCTCCCCAGGAAAGGAGAGTGGGGTCACCTCTTCCACTGTGGCCAGTTCCTCTGCTGGGAAAAATCTCATGGATAATATCACAAGAGTGACTCTCCTTTGGAACTACACAGAAGCCACAGCAGTGCGGCGTGTAATGGAAAGACATGGTAGTTAGAAATGATGTGATCCTTGTCCCATCTAAGATGGGAAAGTTACCGTAGGTAACTGAAACTTCAGGAAGCAAAAGCACAGATGAGGGAGAAAGCTACCGTCTTTGCATAACTTATATTTGAGGAATCTGCAAATTGCACTTATACTCTCACGTTGCCCTAGCAATAAACATCACACATTGAAAAAGGAGAATTAGAAGCAAGGGATGTGAGCTTAGAAGAATAATAGTGGAATTCAGAGGTAGAAAATTCAGTTGAATAATTTAGGATTTTTTTCCTATTAATTTTATGGTTTTCAGCCATCCGTTTGTTATTTGCACTCACATGTGAAGACCCAATGATAGATTGTAGATTTTAAAGCCACAAAGTGGCTGCGAGCTTCCTGCCTCTGGTGCTTTCTCAAGTTTACATTTCTTTATATCCTGTAGCTCTGCCTTTGGCTCTGGTGTTTAACTTTGATCCCGTGCAGGGTTACTATTCACAGTCCTTAGTACACTGCAGAGAGAATAGCATCAGAGAAACCCAGATCACAACAGGCCTTGGGCAGCTGACCCCTGAGGAGGCCCTCTGAGGGATCTCCTCCAGCAGGTAATGTACCTCTGGGTGGGATGAAGGCACCATGAAAATGTCAAGGATCATTACTTCCACATCAATAGCAGAATTAACTCTTTTCTACCTATCCTCTTGCTTTCCATTTTCCCTAAGTCTTTATGAAAACTGGGTGTGTATGCCCTTCTCCAGATGGAAAACATAGCCAGCAAACAAAGAACCCCAATCCACCTTAGCTGTAACCTCTTGTCTTACTAACAGCACTTGAGCTTTACATCCAAGTAAAAAGAAAATATCACTCATTTCCCAGAAGAGTTTATTTAGTAAAGTCGTTTCCAGCTGGAAGATGATCTAAATAACTTATTTGAAGGATGAGGTGATGACAAACTCTCAAATAATTTGCAAGATAATTCTGTCTCTGGTCCAAAATGTAATGTCACCTTACACATCATATTTTCATTCAATCAATTTCCATGTCAAATCAGACAAGAGACTTCTTTTTATGCATTTCAAATCCACTCTATTATCATTGTTCAAGATCCAGAATACAAGCGTTCAAAAAGCATTTGTATGTTGATAGAATGATGTGGGGGAAAACGGATTTCCATAATCTTCAGGCCTGAGGTCATTCTTTAAAAATGTATATGTACAACTGTATGCCCTTTTGGGGAAGAGTTAGCTATCTTCTTTCTGATTCTGTGAGGATTTCTTCACTGCAACCACACCAACTGACATTGTCTACTCTTCTAACTATTGCTATTATGAAGATACATCAGTATTTTACTGAACTGGCACCTGTTTTTCCTTAAAGACTAGTTGGTAAATTATTTTATTTATAATATCCAAGAAGATTTTTAATTTTAATAAGGGGAGAAGAATCATGTTCTGAACACCTACTTCATGATAACTTACATCCATGTGATAACCCAAAACAGCATCTCCGTTTAGATTTTCTTCGTATATGTATATCATATTGTCCTTAATCTTCCGTGGAAAATTAGATATGCATGAGTCCCCCCTAATGGAGAAGAGCATCTCGTATCTCTGATGCAGAAACAATCAGCCACATAATTTTCCAAACCCACTAGGAGTAAATGAATTTCTGAAGTAATTTGAGAGTAGAAATACATTAACATTACCTAGTCACAAATGTCAGATAGGGTCAATGTGGAAAAAAAAAAGCACATATTGAAATTAATTATACCTATGCAAAAATCCATCCACTTAATCTTTTGAAGCATAATAGTATATACATTTTCTAAGTGTTTAACTTTGTAATAGTCCTCATAATGAGTATTTTGATGTAGAGTAATGTGTGAATAAAGTGACGGATGTACTGCTTTCTACTGTGAATCCTGTGACATTTACTGACATTTGACGTTCAATTAAATACTCTTCTAAATATTTGTATCTTTCAAGTTACTTACTTTTACACACTCTCTGATGTTTGCTGAAGTGTATATTTAATACGAAGGACTTTGCTTATTGATTATGTTTGCAGGGTTTAAATCTAGTGTGCACTTGCCGATACGGATTAAGGATTGAATTCCAGTGAAAAGCACTGCAAGTTTCTCTACATTTTGTGGTTTCTATCATGTAAGATAGCTATGATGTTGAGCAAGTTGTGAGTTCCAGCTACAGGCTTGCCACATTCTTAACCTTTGTAACATTTTTCCCCAGTATAAAGTCCATGATGCTAAGTAAGTTTGAGCAGTCCTAAAAGTTTTACCATTCTGTGATGTAGAATGAAGCTTGACCTCTGATTAAAGGGCTTGCCAAATTCTTTATATTTGCAAAATCCTCTCCAGTATACCTTCTCTGATCAGGAGTCAGGGTTTAGCATTGCTTACAGGCCTTGCCACATTCTTTACAGTTCTATGGTTATTTTTCAATATGAATCTTCGGATGTGAAGTTAAGGTGTGAGCTGTCCTTAAAAGTTTTCTCACATTCCTTAAGTTTGTAAGGTTTGCTCCAGTATGAATTCTGTGATAATGAGTAAAGGTTGAGCAGTGATTAAAGACCTTACCACATTTTAAGATTTCTCCAGATAGGAGATTTAAATTTTTTTTAAATGTTTATTTATTTTTTGAGAGAGTGAGAGAGAGAGAGCATGCACGCAGGGGAGGGGCAGAGAGAGAAAGACACAAAATCTGAAGTAGGCTCCAGGCTCCAGGCTTTCAGCACAGAGCCCAATGTGGGGTTCGAACTCAAGAATTGCAAGATCATGACCTGAGCCCGTGCGGAAGTTGGACGCTTAACCGACTGAACCACCCAGGCATCCCTCCAGACAGGAGATTTTTAAACTCAACCATCAGGAGTGTTCATTTTTTATTTAGGCTCTAAGCAGGAGGAGCCTATGGTCTCTGAAAAGGCTTTCAAATTCCTCACATGATCCAAGGTGCACTGAGGGAATTCAGGAGCCAACCCATGACAGCAAAAACAGCAACATTGATTTTTCAAGGAAGACTTAGCTGACAGAAAATCTACAAGGCATGGGGCACTCAGGTGACAAAACTAGGACGTGTCATGGTCATTCTCTTGTCAACAAATTGAGGCAATAGAATCATCTGCTGTAATAATACTGCAAAAGTTGGATATCCTGTCAAAGTCGGATGTCCTGTCTCAGACCAGACAACAGGGACAGGAGCAACATAGACGATCCAGAGGTGAACACTGCCAGCATTTCAGTTTGTCCCTGAAGGAGCAGCCGTGTTTTCTTTATTTTCATCTGTTGCTCACTCTCTGCAGACATATGTGTGTGTGTGTGTGGGGGGGAGTCTTGGGTAGAGGTCCTGGAGACAGGAAGCCCCTGGTGTGTGCTGAAGAGAGCACTCTGCTCTCTCAGGATGCTTGGAGGGCTGGCAGGACAGCCGTCAGAAGTCTCTGCATGAATGACTAGGAGTGAACTAGGAGAGAGCTTCCCCTAAGGGAGAAAGGAATCGTGACAAGCCTGACCCAAAAACAAAGCCTTAGTCATCAGAGGGGAGCACAGAGCAAAAGCTGTCACTCAACCAAGTCCCTGGACCTTGACTGAGTCCAAGGGCAAGGATGGAGGCTGTAAGTGAAGCAATTAAACAGCGGTGACACCAGAAGCCGAGTTTCTGTGTGGGCAGCACAGATTGGATGCTCTTTAAGCACAATTAGAGCAAGGACACCGAGGTGCCCCTTCTGCCATAGACCACCACACAGTACAGGTCCCCAGGCTCTCCTCAGCATCTGTGGTGGTACAGGTGTGGGATGACAGAAGCATGGTAGTTCCAGGAAGCTGTTATCTGAGATGATTTGATCATCAGAGTGCTTGAAGAAGACTGGATAGAGACTAGATAGAGTGTCACATGAGGGGTTCCTAGGACAATGGGAATTGTCACAATGATGTTCTCTTCTGGAATGTGTAAATATATATATATATATATATATATATATATATATATATATATGTATATGTAAGCTTCCTGTACACTCCTTACATCTAGGAAGTTTATATATAAGAAGCTACTAGGCTGTCCATAAGATCTAATTTCTAAATTTCTAGATGGAGAGTCAGGATAAAATCAATGTGATCAACCCCAAGTGAGTAACTCAGACCCTCTGAGCTATGTGCAGCTCTTGTGATCTCCTGTCCATCTACTTTTGCAGGGAAGGCTAGATTCCTGGAAGCCTGCCAGAATAGTTTTCTGGGGCTGGGGGTTCAGGTTGTAGGATACCATAGCATCAAAACTAAAGAAGATATATATATATATATATATATATATATATATATATATATATATACACACACACACACACACACACACACACACACACACACACAAGTGCAAGGTTGGGGCTGGAGGAAACACTGCCAAACCATGTGGTCAACTTGAGGTTGACCATATGAAGCAGAGATAAAGCCATGGAAACAGAAATGCAGCAGGGAGAGACATGAAGAATTCCCACCTCCTCAAGACATCCTGGAGCCCTCTTTGGATGCTCTTCTGGCCTTCTTAGGTGTGCTTAGTGCATTTAAGGGCAGGAAACAAAATCCACAGATTTTATGATTACATGTTAGAGTAGTTTGCTGGAGCTGCCCTAACAAAGTACCACAAAAAGGGTGATTTAAACCACAGAAATTCATTTGCTCACAATTGTGGAGGTTAGAAGTTTGAGACTAAAGTGTCTATAGGGTCGGCTTCATCTAAGATCTCTCTCCTTGGCTTGTAGATGGCCATCTTCTCCTTGTATCTTTACATGGTTTTCCTTCTGTGTGAGTCTGTGTCTTAATATCCTCTTCTTATAAGGACACCAGTCATACTGGATTAGGGTCCATGCAAATGACCTCATTTAACCCTGTAAAAACCCTATAAAAACCCTATCTCCAAATACAATCACATTCTGAGGTATTGGAGGTTGGGACTTCAATATATGAAAATGGAGGGAGTATAATTCAGCCCATAACATGTTTTAAAAATAATTATATCTGAGTATACACTCACGGATAGTCTCCTACTAATTAATTAGCAAAGAAGTAGTCTTTATTGCAATGGTCTCTGCACTGAGAAGACACCAGCGAGTGGAGAAAGGAAACTGAGGACAGTTTAGGCTAGGGCGCTGGTTGGCAGGAGACCAAGTCATTATCATTTCCAAACTTGCTGTCAGATACTATCTATGTTGGGGGAGAGCTGAGCAGCAGGTTCTATCTGCCTTTTCCAGATAGAAGTCCTTTTAAGCCAAGGAAAAGGAAAATGGTGGGAAAGAGTGGCACCAAATCATCCCAGTCAGTGTCTCAAGAAGAAGACACTATGTCCCTCTTGAGGTGGAGATTTGGGTGCAGGGGGTTTATTGGGGAGTGTCCTCTGGATGGACCCCTGTGAAGTGAAGAAAGTAGGGTTGGGCAAAGAGGCACTAGACACAATGCAGTCAGTGTTTGCACAGCAAAAGCCTCAGCTGATCCCAGAGCTTGGGATCTGGGATGGCCCCTCCAAGTTGAGCCCCCAATTAGACAAGAGGCTGAACCTCCTCACACCACACATACCCAGGGGTAGTTTTTAGATGAGGACCATCCCCAGGGATGGGGCACGATGCTAGACTAGACAGTTTTCTTTAAGTATACCCATAATAGCTGGAGGATGAGGGTTTCATTCCCAAAGGAAGGATCCAGGTGACTCACTACAGCATCCACTTCAGTCAGTTTTAGATATATTGACAAAATTATTCAGAAAAGCATCAGTCAGAAGCCCCCAAGTAACAGATACCCACTTGAAAAGAAATTAGTTCTCGATCATCCCTGATCACAAAGTGAGGAATCCTATGAAACCTGGTCATGATGTTGGTTTCAAACCAGAATCCTCTAAAATTAGAGAGATTTTAAAAATGGATTCATGTGACCCACTGGCCCTGAATATGTCAGTTAAATAACTACACTGAGCAAAATTCCTGAACTTACATTTGCATGTTCAACATGAACTCTTAATAGAGAATCCTTAAAACAACCGTGCCTTATAGAGTGAGTTATTTCTAACCGTTTTAGGACACATAGAAACATATAAAAATGTGTATCTCACTTTTTTCCTTCTCTGACCATTCAATGAAGAGTGAAAGTACATTATTACACATCTAATGTATTCTAACTGTAAACATTTACAAGATTCAGTTTTTCAATTGCTCATGGTTTTCAACAGATATTTACTGAATATCTTCTATATGCTGACCCACACAGTGTGTGAACTGAGCCCTGGGAGTGCTTTAAAAAAAGATATGGCCCTAGCCTAAAAGTTATTTACAGTCTTTGGGTGACACAGACAAAAAAAAAAAGTAACAAATGAAATAAAAGAATTACAAATTGTTTTATGTGCTGTTAAGAAGACAGTGTGCCAATCTAGATGATAACTGGGGTAAAGAGGTCAGCTGCTTTAGTTGGAGTATTGAGAAGGCCCCTCTGAGGAGGTGACCTTGAAGCACTGGCTTGAAGGTCAGAAGGGACCAGAAGTTTGTGCTAAAAAGGAAGTGCCCCAGGTAAAGAGTACATGTGCAAAGGATCTGAGTGGGAAGGAGCATGTCTTGTCACAGGACTGACATGGGGGGGGGGGGGAGGGAGTAACAGGAGGTGGCATTAGGGGGATTATGAGGATGTGGATCATGTAGGGCGTTGGAAGCATTTAGAGTTTATTCAAAGTACAACCAGAAGTCATTGAAGTGTTGCCAGCTGGGAAGAGTGCTATCTGGGGTATGTTTCAAGAAGATGGATCTGGTTTTGTGTGGTGAATGGGCTAGTGGGGGGTTTGAAAAACAGCAGGTAGTTAGAAAGTAGTCACAGACCACGAGGGAAGGATGGGATAATGGAAGGACACAGTAGCTGGGACTGCACAGAGGGTAGATGGGTCCAGCCAGTGAGGGGAAAGGGGCGTGGCAAAAGGGACTGAGACGATGTAGCTCACAGGCGGTGGGCGGAGCCAGCCAGTAAAGGAAAGGGGCGTGGCAAAAGGGACTGAGCCCAGGCAGCTCACAGGGGGTGGGCGGGGCCAGCCAGTAAGGGAAAGGGGCTTGGCAAGAGGGACTTTGAGACACTCTGCTCCAGCAGCTAGGTGGATGGCAGTATTTCCATTTACTGCGATGGAGAGGACCAGGAATAGAAATAAGATTCAAGTATTAGGGGTTGGAGAGTGAATTAGCACTTACTTCCTGCTTCTTTCTCTGCCTCCTCACACCTTCTCCTTCAGCATGCCTACACATACCTTCCCAGCATGTAGATATTAATTAACTGTGATACCACAGATTTGTTAATATTATAAAAACAATAATGATAATAACTTTCATCCTGTTTTCCATTTATGCCAGGGACTATGCTAAGTGTTGTTTACACGTGATCTCGTTAATCCTCACTATAATCCTCAAAGGCTGCCCTCGTTGACTGTATGACAAAACAAAAGCCTACAGAGCTTAAGTCACTTGCTCCAAGTCGCATTATGTGACTACGTGGCATTGAAACCAGGAAGCTGGACTCCAAAGCTGACATGGTTTTTCTACATACTGAATTTAAGCCTTTTGAGATGTTAATTCTCTGGCAGTTTTTGTGACACATTCAAACATTTCTCTGCAGAGAAACTTCCTTCCTTCATACTGTCGTGTGGCAGTTCCCGTTAATCCCTCTTTACCATCTGTATGTGATAATCAGTTTAACATCAGTGGATCAAAGTGTGCAAATGTTTTGTATCAACACAAGCTTCCTGCTTGATTTCAAATATGTTGAAACCCAGCCTAGAAGAGAGAGCACGATCAATTGTCTAATCCATAATGTCTGTTGTTTTTCTAGAGGATTTCTGCCCGTATTTTCTATTAATGTTAAAGGCAGTTAATTTTCTTTGATAGTGAACAGACCCTTTGGATTTGAAAATAAGAATGATTCTATTGCATGCCAGGAGACTGAATATTTGAATTTTGTGGATTACTGGTAACATCTATCACCCTTTCTTTATTGCAGGCTGGCCCTGCCATCTACCCCTCACTAGCTGGGGTGGGTGGGAAAGGGGGTCACTTGTGTGGGTGAATCAGCCTCCGGCAGAGCTTCTCTGTGTACCTGCACCTGCCTCCCTGCACCAACCAACATGTGGTCCCAGCAGAGCAGGAGTCAGGAAGGGCTGTGAATGAATGCCAGCCACTGTGCTTAGGGCTTCATACACAGTGTCTTTGACCTTCAACACCAAATTACAGAGAAGGAAAATGAAGCCAACAGCAATGTTTCACATCTTTGGAGACTTTCTCCTTTATCAACTACTTTTTCTTGCCCCTCCACATCACTTTATATTAATTACTTTTATACTTTCAATATTTGTTCTTTAAAAAAAATTTGTTAATGTTTATTCATTTTTGAGAGAGTGAGAGAGAGAGAGAGAGAGAGCACAAGCAGGGGAGGGGCAGAGAGGGAGACACAGAATCTGAAGCAGGCTCCAGGCTCCAGCTGTCAGCACAGAGCCTGACATGGGGCTTGAACCCATGAACCACGAGATCATGACCTGAGCCGAAGTCGGACGCTTAACCCACTGAGCCACCCAGGTGCCCTTAAAAAAAATTGTTTTTTAATGTTTCTTTTTGAGAGAGACAGCATAAGCCAGGGAGGGGCAGAGAGAGAGAGAAGGAGACACAGAGTCAGAAGCAAGCTCCAGGCTCCGAGCTGTCAGCACAGAGCCCGACTTGGGGCTCGAACTCACAAATCGTGAGATCATGACCAGAGCTGAAGTCAGACGCCCAACCGACTGAGCCACCCAGGTGCCCCTCAATATTTGTTCTTAAAAATGATGGTTGTTGTAGGAAATTGAGACACTGTAGCAAAATAAAAGTAAAAATAAATCACCCACATTCACATTCCCTGTATACAACCATGGTTAAAATCTCATTCCTTCAAGTCATAAATGTATATGCAGAATCAGATTAATTTTGTATGGACTACTTTAATTTTATTTTAAAACAAAATAACACTACAAGAATTTTTCCATGTTGTTACCTACTTGTCAAAACAAAAACACTTAAAAACATTTAAATTGTTCTAGGATATAGCTATATCCTAACAATTCCCCTAATCTTTGACATTAAAATTGCACAAGGGAACATTAAACTGCTATAATCAATACACCAGGAATAGATAACGATTCTAACACAATAGTTAGATGGATCCATCTGGAAGAAGAAAAAAGAAGAGAATTTGGAAGCAATACACTTGCTTTTTTGTTAATGTTGTTATTTTGAAACGATCTCAAACTTATAAAAAAGTTGCAAGAATGTTTATTTATTCAGGAACCATTTGAGACCCAGTTCCTTACATGATGCCTCATCACCCTTGAAAGCTCTAGTGTGTATTTCCTAGGAGCAAAGGCATTCTGCTACATAATTATAATACTACCTTCAAATCCAGGAAATTAATACTGCTACATGGCTACTACCTAATTTTCAGTCCCCATTCCGGTTTCAACAACTGTCCCCAAAATGTTCTTTATATAAAAAGATCAAATCCAGATCGCATTGCATTTAGTTGCCATGTCACTTTAGCCTCCTTAAATGTAGAACAGTTCCTCAGTGTTTCCTTGGTTTTCATGACCTTGGCATTCTTGAGAAATACAGGGCAGTTATCGTGTAGAATGTTGCTAATGAGTTTGATGTTTCCTTATGATTAGATTCAGTTTATGTGGCTTTATCAGAAATATCATACGGGTGATGCTACATTCTACCATGTAGAATACTATTTGAATTTGTCCCATTATGGGTGATGTTCACTTTAATGTTTATTTTTGAGAGAGAGTGAGAGAGAAAGTGCATGAAGTGGGGGGGGGGGCGGGGTGGGGAGAGGGAGACAGAATCTGAAGCAGGCTCCAGGCTCGGAGCCCTCAGCACAGAGCCTGACTCTGGGCTTAAACCCATGAACTGTGAGATCATGACCTGAGCCGAAGTCAGATGCTTAACTGACTGAGCCACCCAGGCGCCCTAAGGGTGATGTTCACTTTAAACAGTTGATTAATGCCATGTCTGTCAAGATTATTCACGGTAAAGTTACTCCTTCTTTCTTGGTCATTAATAAGTGTTTTGAGGGGAAGGATTTTTCACCTCAAAATTTCAACTGATTCATTATTAATTTAAATCAGTATGGGCTCATGGATTCTTATTTTGTTCAGTAGGTTGTAACCTATTACTGTGACTTATTTTGATGAACAAATCACCGCAGATTTTGCCAATGGGAGCTCCTATGACCTTCTGATATATCCCCAATATTCTTTAAGCACTTTCTTACTTTGAGCACAATAAAATGTTTTACCCATTTTATACTTTCCCACCCCAGCTCTGGAATCAACTATTTTTTTCTAAGAGTCCTAGTTTCTTTGAGTGGAAGTGGGTATTTAGAAACCAGATCTGAATGCTACGCTTGTTCATTGCTTCTGTGGTATCATTGCTCCCAGGCCCTCTCAGTAAACAGACCTAGAGAAAAGATATACAGAGAATACATACATATTCACACCAATATTTATTTCTATAACTATTTATATTGAAAGCATCAGTTTTTGTATATTTATGCAATCTATCATTATTTGAAAATGTTATGATGTCTTCCATTATTTTTATGTCATTAAGTCCTTGCTCATCAAACTGATTATTTACATCTTCTAGTTTTCTAATGGGTTTCTTTATTATGTTTAGTTTCTCAACTGGAATTTACTTGGAGTATGTTACAAACCGAAACTCTTGCTTGTTTATTGTTTCAAGTAATTGGTCAATCTGCAATATGATTAGTGGAGTAATATGTCCCTTCCTCATTTACAATATTCTGTTTTCAAATATATTCTCACATATTATATATTAGGGCTTCAGG
The DNA here is from genome assembly GCF_018350175.1 of Felis catus. NCBI lineage: Eukaryota > Metazoa > Chordata > Mammalia > Carnivora > Felidae > Felis > Felis catus. Next base: position 24,392,076 of record NC_058374.1, on the reverse strand, counting down.
GACGTTCATTCTGTGTGTCGGTTCTTTTGTCTCAGACATTCAAGTTTCATTATCGTGGCATTGTGTTATACTTTAATATCTATTAGGGTAATTTTCCTATACTAGAAATCTTGCATGTCAATGGACTAATATTTTGTTAGTCAAATGACTGAGGAAACTTTTTGGAGTTTGGGGACTTTGTGTACTTTCCCAAATTTTGTTACATAACAAAATTGCCCTTCCTTTGCTTGCCCTGGATCCTTGAGTGAATAGTTGCGATCTATAACATACGGGCAGAATACAGACACATTGGTGGCTCCCTCCTAACTGGACAGTTGGCCCGAGCATCTGCAGGGATATGAAGAACCAACAGGGGACACAGATTTGGGTCCTTCCATACAAAGAGAAAAAATAAGCTCACTCGATGCGAATATTATTCAATAACTTTCTACCCCTCTCTTTTGTTTTCCTCATTAGTTATTATTCAAGCAGAGCAATTTGCACTTCAAAGCAGACTGAAGGAATGACTACAGATAGCATAGAAGTTAAGACCTGCGAATTAAAGCAAAAACATGAAAACAACGCATTAAAAACAGATCTTCAGTTCTGTACCATCAAAGCCAGGGAATGTATTTCAGCCCATCCTAATCTGATTCTGACTGTGCCTTGGTTATTCCCCCTGGTGATTTAGAGAATTGTGCTTATTTGGATGGACAACAGGCGGCAGAAAGGCAGCAAGGTAATCCTATACCTTTATTGCTACTGGTATCTCACAGGCAGGACTGCCGTGTGTCCTTAATTTCTTGCTCCACTGATTTACAAATGGTAACTGTATAGCTGGGAGTCAATACAGAGGTAGACTTTTTAAAAAGCCCCTAATATCTTAAATGGCCAACCGGCAAGTGTCCAGAAAGCATGGTTATCTGAAACAGCAGAGTGACAACGGAAACATTGATGTTGGAAGATAACAAGTCCCAAAGCTAGATGAGAATACTAGGTCATTGGTGCTTAAATGTTTCATATTGTTTTCAGAGGTGCAACTTTTTTATTATTCGGTTCCGCAATGGTATGTTCGCACAAAGAAATACTAAGTGACTTTTAGATAACCCTATGTTAAGCGTGACAATAAGAAGAGCCCTAAAGAGAAACAACAGTATCAATATTTCAGTTTGAAAATAGGTCTTCATACGCGCCTACATATTCACAATACACTACTCAGTCCATTTTCTCTTTTCTGCATCTAAAAAATAATTGCATTTATGCAGTACTCTTGGGCTTATAAAATGCTTTCATATATATTAGCTTATTTTTTTTTAAGGCAAACATTTATTGAGGCCTTGTTCAACATTGGACACTATGCACAGAGCATATACCCGTTATCTCATTAAATCCTCAGAAAGGCAACATAAAGTGGCTTTCAGATTAGCTCTCTAAAATAGGTGAGGGAACAGAGGTTAAAGAGGTCAGTTAATTTACCATGGTTATGCTCCGTTTCTAGCAAGTGCTAAGAGAAGAGATGGTTCTTCTTTCTGAATTTTGTTATCCTGGCTCAACTTCCCTCAGACTTCAGAGGCTACTTTGGAAGTTTCTTGTTAAACCAATTTTTCCAGTATTAGATATCCTTTCTGTCTCCTTTGATATCCTAACCTCTTCCCCACCCCCCATCCACAAAGTTTTTATGGGAGCAACAAGGGAGTTTAGTACGAATGTGGGTACGGAACACCTGCCATCTTGAACACCTGGAAGGATCAGGTATGAGAAGATGGGATGAAATTCAGAACATCAGGGTCTGATGAGATGTATTTAAAATACTTTTGACTCAGAGATGCAGAATGATATCAGTATCCCCCAGCACCGGATTATAAAATTACACATTTTGTCTTTGCAAGAGGAAATAGGAAACTTTATTCTCTCCCATTTATACTACGACTCAAAGGAAGAAAAGATCCTTTTGTTCCTTCCCCCCTTGATCTGTAATAGTGATTAAAGCATATCTGAGTTTAAATCTTGATCCAGCCTTCATAGTGATGGAATTCAGGGAAGTTACTTACCCTCTCTGGGTCTCAGGATTTTTTGGTGTTTACAGTGGGGAAAATGATAACAGTGCTTTCTGCATGGTGTTAGGAGGACTAAATTAGAGAGCATCCAGGCACAGCAGAAGCATATGGCGGTGTTAATTCTTGTTATTATTATTATTGTTATAATAATAAATAAAGGCTATGGCTTTCTTGTGGGAATCCTACAAAGTTTCAGCTACCTCCTGCTACTAGCTTTGTTTGCCTGCCCCTCATGAGCCCTCCCTCCCTTCCACTACCACAGGAGCAGCTGTAGATGTGGATAGGATTGAAGATCACGCCCTGGAGGGCCTGGAGCCCATTCCTTCATCATGCCCAGGTTGGCTGTGTCCCCAGTGTTTCTCTGGGGGTCACAGCAGCATCTCTTTTCCTTGTTTGTTCGACCTGATCTTGTGGACTCCCGAGGTGTCTAATGGATAATTCTTGGTTGTTGCAAACTCACCCTAAATTCAACACATCACAGACCCATCTCAGTGTGTTCTACACAAAATTGCTCTTCTTCCTGTTTTCCTACCTCCCTCTCTCTCACCTCCGGCATCATTTTTCATTCCCACCTTTTGCTTACATACAAGTTATCCAAAAGAGGTGTATCCATTCTGTTGATGGCAGCCATCACCCAGCGCCTTTGTTTTCAACTCTTTTATAGAGTTGATACTCACTTAATTTATCACTATTGGCTGAATGCTTTCTCCCTGCTAGACAGTTAGCCCCATGAAGCCTGAGTCATGTCTGGTTTCTCATGACAGTATCTCTAGTACCTGGCACAACCTCTGATAATGGTGGGTACCACACAACAAGTAGCAACGGACTGTTGGTCAGCTCTCTGTGACATTTGTGGGATTTTTCCCCCCATTCCCATCCCATCATTCTTAATGACACATTCCTTAGTGAAATTATCAAAACCCGTCGTCCAGACCTTTGAAAGACCCTCCTGTAAGAATATTTGCATCAGTGGACACAGATGAGTCTGAAACCCAGTTCAGCAACTTATTAGCTGTGTGGACTTGGGAAGTTTTTTGAGCCTTGTTTTTCCTAGTTCTAGTATGGAAATGAGATATACCCATAGGGCTGGAGGATTAAATGAAATAATACATTTGAAGACCTTTGGAAGTGTTTGGCACATAGTAAATTCTCAATGCTTGTTACCTAGAGGAAAATGTGAAATGAAGGGCATAAAAGACAAATTTCCCCCTAATTTTCAGTATGTATAAGGTTACCTGCTCTGGAACTCTATTTCCTTCAAATACCCTTTAAATCTAATATCTGAATCTTATTCCCTCAGGACCTTACTCTCTCCATTTCAAACTAACAGCTAATCTGATAAACTAATATATGCTAAAGGCTAATCTCTTAGGGGTTTAAAGTGTTATCTCTCTGGTAATATTTTTTAACTTAACAGATCCTCTTAAAAAAAAAACCTAAAGTGATTTTAAATATGAGACATTTAAGCACATGGCAGGCAGGCTGGTGGTTTCTGACCTGCCAGTGTTCCCGAGCAGTGTTTCCTTTTTTCTCCTCATAGCTGTGTCTCTTGCCTCCCTCCATTGGGCTCAGCTTCATAAAAAGTTGCAGAGATCGGGGCACATGGTGGCTCAGTGGTTGGTTAAACATCTGACTCTTGGTTTCAGCTCAGGTTGTGACCTCATGGCTCTGTGGGTGTGAACCCCACATCGGGCTCCATGCTGACAGTGCAGAGCCTGCTTGGGATTCTCTCTCTCCCTCTCTCCCTGCCCCTCCCCTACTCATGCTGTCTCTATCTCTCTCAAAATAAATAAATAAACTTTAAAAAAAAAAAGAGTTGCAAAGATGAATGTGTGCAGGAGACCAAATGGGTTGGAGACACTCTGAGACCCTGAGTGGGTCCTTCTGCAGCCAGTTTGACTCAGACCTGAGGTTTTCTGTCTTGCTTCTGTCCTAGTACTATTGTCTTTCTCGAAATAAAGGCTGCATTTCTCTTTCTAATCTTGCACTATTGCTCCCAATCCTAGATGCTGTGCTGGGTTCCCGCCATGCTGTGATAGATTTCCCTCACTGCTAATTCTTTCTGCTTGCCTGGTTCTAAATGTCTTCGCTTTGGAATTACATGTGCTTCTTTCTGTTGGCATGTGTCGAATTCCCTCCCCTGCCAGAGTGTCAACCACACAGAGTACTTTGTGTCTGGTGCCATAGGTTCTGGCAGCTTACTTGACGGACCTCTCTTCTGGAACCTGTTTTTATAGTGCTTGGCCAACTCAAGAAATCATGTCTAGAAACAGCTTCAGTCAACCTTCACCCGATGGATTTAACTGGATTTTCCTTAGCTGTGATCCCACGATGAGAGATACAGTGCAGGCCAGGCCTTTTGCTACTGATCTAACCATTTTATGCAGACGGTTATTCTTCTATCGGAGTGCTAACATCTTCAATTCCTTGAGTTAGACTTATCTAGAGAGATGTTTAAAAGCACTTTGAATAGGAAACAAAATACAAATAAGAACAAGAACACAATCACAAAGACTTCACACTGACTTATAATTAACCCCAAATTCCCATATTATAAGCATTATTATATTAATATCTTGTATTATATATTTAATATAATTATAAAAGTTGCTGCAATTTTTTGGGCATGAAATAGTTGTACTTATGACAGGACTTGTGAATCTTAGTCCCATGGCATCCATCTTAAGGCCTATTGTAAAATAATCTGTGAACCTCTCAAAAATGGTAACCTGAACTTTATTTAATGTTGAAAACAAATATGCAATAGGACATTTATCATGAGATGGGATGGATTTATGTAATTAGTATTTTTGTTAATGCTTATTTTTTGAGAGAGAGACAGAGACAGAGACAGAGACAGAGACAGAGTGTGAGTGGTGGAGGAGCAGAGAGAGAGAGGGAGACACAGAATCTGAAGCAGGCTCCAGGCTCTGAGCTGTCAGCACAGAGCCCAACATGGGGCTCGAACTCACAAGATCATGACCTGACCAAAGTCAGATGCTTAACTGACTGAGCCACCCAGGAACAAAATGTTTGTTTTTTTTTTTGAGAGAGAGAGAGAGACAAAGACAGAGAGAAACAGAGCATGTAATTATAACTTCTAACTCATAAATAATCATAATTTCCAAAAGATTTGGAATGACTGGGGTGTGCTTTTGGAAGCTTGGCTTCTGTGGCAACAAAGGATTAGTGGCATATAGGTCATCTGTCACTTTTGGATGCTATTTGGAATTCTTTGGGCATTTTCCTAGCAACTCAGTGTTATAAATTATGATTAAAATCTTAGGTCATGGAACCCACATCTTTGGCAAATTTGCAAATATTTAATGAGATTTCTCTAAGAAGTGTATTTGGTTTTCCAAGCACCTGATTAACAAAGGAAGAGTTATGTATAACTCAAAAGAGGGAAATTATTTCTTTCTTTGGTGTCATATAGCATGACCTAAACCATGAAAAGGACAGTCGGGTCCTTTTCAGTGTAGTAAGTGACACTAGACTTGCCCTCCCTTGAAAACAACTGGAAAACCTGACCAAGTGTTTTGAGACATTGGTTGACAGACAGCACAAGGCTGGGACATCTGAGACAAAGTAAACAAGTCAGATGAGCCTTTAATTGCCCCAGATTTCTCTCAGGGAGTACCTCGGAACCGTGTCATAAGAAGGGGGAACGCAAGCAGAATGTGACTCCCTGAGTCGCAATGGCAGAGGCCACGAGGTTCATGGAGGCTCAGGCAGTCTCCAGAAAGAGTACTGAAGAGGAGGGAGCTACACAGAAATATGTCTTTTTAGGGTGAAACGTTGTGAAGCAGAGCAAAGAGCTACCAGGGAGCAGTAAACTGAAGATTCCCAAACAGTTGAGTCCTGACTAGCCAGTGACAAAGCTCACCGAATGCCCTGGGTGCACTAAGCCTTAGTAGCAGGCTAAACCAGCACTGGAGTAAAGGCTATTCTAGACCTTCCCCAACCTCACTTCCTTGTTATTAGAATACTGATTTTTGACCACAGTCACCATGTGTCTAGTCAAAAACCTACTTAAACATTTTTTTTTTAATTTTATTTAAAAAAATTTATTTTTAAATCCGCCTTCCTTGCAGCTAGATTTGGTTAGGTGTTAGGTCTAGGTAATTGTAGTCTAAGTGAAGATCCCTGTGAGTGTTTTCTGAGAAAGCTCTTTAAAGGGGGCCGACTCATCTGGGTTATATCCTTTTCACTCTTGCTCATCCCCTTCTTGCTCCAAAAGTGATGTGGGGCATCGCAAAAAGGGAGGTAGAGCAGCCATCTTGAAACATGGGAGGAATAAGCTTGAGGCTGGCTAAGAGGAAACTTAGAGGAAGCCCATTTTCTCTTGAAGGTATCATGACACCACCATACTGGTCCTCAACTGCCTACAGGGGTTCCCGGTTAAAAAAATTATTGAGAAAAATAAAATCCATAATTTTGGAAACTCCTGTGTATGCCAGTTTTCTGTTTTTTAAAAACCTTAAATATCTCCTAAGTTCTTCTTTTTGGAGACTTTTAATAGCTACTCCCAGATGCTTATTCCTTCAGATAAAATCTACATTAAAAAAGTTCTGAAGAAATAATCTTATTTGAATTTTGATTAGAATCTCCATCATTTAGATTGCTGTGGGCAGTTAAATCTAGGCCGTGACCCAGAATGCCTGGCTTTAAACCCTGATTATATCACTCGGTAGCTGTATAACCATGGGCAAACTATTACTCTCCTGGGCATCAGTTTTTCATTGATAAAATGGGGGATATTATAACATCTACTTCTTAGTGTTGCTGTGAGTTGATATGTCTAAAGAATTTAGAATAGAATCAGGCACATAGAAAGTGCTTGCTAAGAGTTAGCTGTTATTATTTTAAATAGATATATTTGGAAGGTATTGACTGCAATATTGAATCTTATTACACTTTTTATTATATTCAAATTTCCTTTTGCAAAAGTCTAGAGTTCTAAACATTTTATTAAATATTTAAGATTTTTTTTTAGACAATTTCCAAATCAGATGCAAATGAATATATTTCAATGAACACATATTTACTCTTCCCATCCACAAAACAAATCCTTCCTGGGTATAAAAAGGAAACAATTTATGCTGACAAATTGAATAATTCTGTCATCCCATTTCAGTAAAAATCAGGATTAAATTATATTCGGAAGGAAAATAGAACATTATAAAATAATCAATAATCAATTTTTCAGTTTTATTAGTTTGAGATATTTTTAGCAATCTTGGTGATTTACATGATTTTCTCACATTGCACAAAGCATTATTTTCTAGAAAGAAGTGTAATAAAGAAGGGTGAACCTCATTAAAATTGGTTACATTGGCTGCTTCCATTTCCAATACACAAATATAATTCCAAAGTGAAACATATATGTGTGCGAAGGAAAAATGCTATTAATATAGAGTCTATCCAAATGTCAAAGGCATGCAGAATCTGTAGTTTTGGAAATACACTCCAAAATCCAAATGTCACAAACACTCAAGTGACCTTTGTGTTCCAAACAGAGACCAAATGGCCAAATCTGGCTTGTGTTACCATGGAGACACGTTTTGATGGAAGGACCTCTGATGAGGTTGAACAGCATGGAAGATTAAGGGCAGTGCTGTGATAAATAGTAATATGTGTCAATGTGGCGAGAGATTAAGGGCGTGGTCCATGTGCTAGATAGATGGCACTATTTAAGAAAACATATCGGCTAATGTCTACAAGCGATAAGCAAGTCAAAAATATTTTTAATATTCTCTTTGGGGCTCTTAACACACACACGTGGGGTGTGAGAAGGACAGCTTTAAAGACAAGAGTCAATCACAAGAATATTTTAATGTGCCTCTCAACAAATATTGTTTAATGTTCTAAGAAACACTACATAATAAAGTTTTTAAAAAGTTTTGGAATTGTTAGCCCAAGCACAAGGTAAAAGATGAACTTTCTCTTATCAGGGGGAAGTGGCTACAAATTCAGATTAATTCTATTTCAGTCACAGATGATTGTCCCTACTATGTGGAAAGCGCTATTATGTGCAATGGGAAAATAAGAGAGACACTGTAGCTGGTGTGAAGGGGAAATAAGTTCACAGATAATAAATTATGCTGTATCTTATAACTTAGCCATAACAGATATTCATATTAAGGACCAGAAGGATTCACTGCAGAAGAATGTTAACATTTGGAGATGGGATCAGGGAAGTCTTCAAGGAACAGAAAGTCCTCAAGCTGAGCAAAGAAATGTGTAGCAAGAATCTCACTAGAGCTGGCAAGGCTTGACGGAAGAAAAGCCAAACATGAATATCCATAAGGGTTGTTCGATGAATGTGGCTGGTACACAGGGTATCTAAGGGGACACATTTGTAAATGAGAATGGGTAAAATGGCAGACTGAGCATGTGTGCCTTCCCTCAGTCCAACAATTATCCTATGTAAACATTATGTTCAAAAGAAAAAACAATCCCTGGAGTGCCTGGGGGGCTCAGTTGGTTGAATGTCCAAGTTTGGCTTAAGTCATGATCTCAAGGTTTGTGAGTTCGAGCCCCATGTCGGGCTAACTGCTGTCAGGGAAGATCCCTCTTCAGATCCTCTGTTCCCTTCTCTTTGCCCCTCCCCCATTCTCTCTCTGTCTCTCAAAAATAACATAAACATAAAAAAAAAGAAAAGAAAATCCCATAATAGTATGGGAAAACAAGACAATCTAATCAATGCACCAGAAATTTTGAAGAAATCTTTGATATAAATCAGTCAGGATCAGGTCGATAGAGAAATGTAAATGGTGGAAATCTCAGTTCATCAAATAAGCTGTCTAGATAGGATAAGTCAAGAACAGGTCCAACCCAAGAGGCAGAAACCCCAGAAACAAAAGGGGGTCTTGTGGTAGTTTTCAGGGTAATTACTGGAGAATAGCATCTTGAGCCCTAAGACAATTTGATCTTCCCTCCTCCTACAAAATCATGGACAACAGAGCTATTTGTCTACAACTGGAAGCATCAGTGTGGGTGCTGAGCTCCTGGGAGACACAGGACCTCAGAAAGATACCAATGAATGGAAATGATAGGGACCCTTCACTCTCAGAAAACAAGCTACACACGTTGGAGGGAGATAAAAATGTGTGAATGTTCTTGCCTTTATATGAAAGTGACAAGAATATTCTAAATTTAGAAATAAAATGTATGTTAGAAAAATATGTGTGTAAGAAATGAAAGGCTTTAGAATGAAAAATTTCCCAACAAAATATGACAAAAATAGAACAAATAATCATCCGTCAATCTAACAAAAGACAGAAGGAAACAAAAAGAACCAAAAATAAAAATAAAAAAATAAAAAGAAAGAAAGAAAAAAATAAAAATAACCGGCAAGTACAGAAAAATGATAAAATGACATTAATAAATCCAGGGATATCACTAATAACAGCATTATTAATTGGTAAAGTTTTCCAAATAAAACACAGAGAGGTCGGTATACAATCTGAGTTTTTTTTTACAGGTTGTTTTCCAAAAGCACACCTGAAAATATGACAGAAAAAGGGATGGATGAAGTATATTAGATAAGCATTAACAAAAATAAAATACAAGAGTAGTAACAGCAGCACCATACAGATGGAATTCAATGTAAGATATATGGGAGAAAAACTGATTATTTAACAGTAGAAAAATCAATACAGAATATATCTATTATAAATATATAATTAACAACACACCCTTAAATCAAATAAAGCAAAAAATAGTAGAGATTCAAAAAATTGATGTATCTGCAATTGTTGTAGGAAATTCAATACATCTCATGGAGATGTATTCAAGGAATCAAAGAAAAGAAGAACTAAGTGAAGAGGTAGAGAATATGAAGAGCACAATTAATAAGCTTGATCTTTTAGATTTAAATACACTTTTGACCCAATACATAAGAAAGAGTATTTTTAAGCCCACATAGAACCTTAAAAAACTAGATTAAATTAGGCCACAAACACAATGGCAATAATTTTTTTTAATGTTTATTTATTTTTGAGAAAGAGACAGAGTGTGAGTGGGGGAGGAGCAGAGAGAGAGGGAGACACAGAATCCAAAGCAGGCTTCAAGCTCTGAACCTTCAGCACAGAGCCTGAGGTGGGGCTCGAACACAGGAACTGTGAGATGGTGACCCAAGCCTAAGTCAGAGGCTCAACTGACTGAGCCCCCCCAGGCACCCCTGTAATAAATTCTTAAAGACACAGATTCTACAGACCAGTCATTGATGAGAATGCAATGCTATTAATAACAAAAAGGTAACTATGGGCTCAAGAGGAAAACAAAATAAAAATTATAAATTTCTGAGAAATGAATAAGGATGAGGACAATACGTAACAACTTTGAGATAAGTATAAAAGCAGAACTCAGTGAGATAGCACATTAAATATCAGTGTATTTAATTAAAAATAGATAATACTTTGACATATTATTTGAGAGAGAGAGAGAACACGTGCGAGTGGGCCCGCTCAGATGAGCGGGGGAGGGGCAGAGGGAGAGAAAGAATCTTCCGCAGGCTCCACACTTAGTACAGAGCCAGACACCGGGCTCAATCCCACAACTTTGAGATTGTGACCTGAGCCAAAATCAAGAGATGTTGCTTAACTGACTGAGCCACCCAGCAACCCCCCAAAATAGATAATACTTTGGAAAGCCTAATAAAATGATAATGCCTGATATATCTGATCAAGAAAAAAAAGGTGGGGGCACCTGGGTGGCTCAGTCATTTGAGAATCTCTCTTTCTCCCTCCTTCTCTGCCCTTCCTCCACTCTTTCTCTCTCAAAATAAATAAATAAACATGTTTTAAAAAGAGGTAATAAACAATTTAGTTCATTGCAGTTTTGGTAAAATGATCCCAAGAGTACTCAACACGCAGAAATATGAAAATTTTCTCAACTAGTAAGAATAGATGCCCAAACCAATCAATAATAGATCAAAACTTCATTTGAAAAGAAGGAAAGAAAAAATGATGGTTTACTTAAACTATGTGAGCCTTTAATATCATATGTAAAATAATAGCAAATAAAACTAACAGCATATTAAAAGAATCACACCAAGTAGGGTTTGTACCAGAAATGAGAAGATGTTATAGGCTTAATGTAACTCCTATGAAAACTCCAGCAGGTTTTTTTTTTTTTTTGAGAAACTGACAATTTTAACATGTATATGAAAACACCTAGATTAGCCAAAAGAACTTTGAAAAAGGAGAATAAAATTGGAGAGCTATCACTTTTCTGATTTTGGAATTTACTGTAAAGCTACAATTATCACAAAAGCATGATACTGTCAACAAGGATAGATACATAGAGCAGTGGAACAGACCTCAGAAATAAACCCTTATATTTTAGGCAACTGATTTTTTAGAAAGGTGTCAAGGCAATTTACTGGGGAGAGGACAGTCTGTTCAACAAATGGTGCTAGGAGAATTGGATATCTCTTAGCAAAAAGATAAACGTAGACCTTCACCTCACACCTCATACTTGTTAACCCCAAAATTATCTCAAAATAGTTCATAGCCTTGGGGTGTCTGGGTGGCTCAGTTGGTTAAGCAATCTACTCTTGATTTTGGCTCAGGTCATGATCTTATAGTTCGAGGGATCAGACTTAGTATGGAGCCTGCTTGGGATTCTCTCTCTCCCTCGCTCTCTACCCTCCCCCTACTCATTCTCTCTCCCTCTCTCTCTCTCTCAAAATAAATGAATAAACTTAAAAAAGTAGATCATAGTCTTAAATGTAAGACCTAAAATAATATAACCTTTAGAAATACAAGAATGGGTTGATTAAAAAAAATCTACATCAACAGATTAAAAGAGAAAATGTGATCATCCCAAGAGATGCATAAAAATCATTTGCTAAATTTCAACAATTATTCCAAATGAAAAGTTTCAGTAAGCTAGAAATAGGAGGAGGTTTCCAAAACTTGAAAAATAGAAATCTCTCTGAAACCCCTAATGACTTTCTATCACCATTAAAGTGAAACTTTAAAAGAATTTACCCACAGGCAGGAGCAATTCAAGGATGCTTTGGATCACCTCTACTGACCAACATCTTACTTGAGTTCCTAGTCCACTACAAGAAGGCAAGAAAAAGAAATGTGGAACAAATATGAAAGGGAGAGAGAAATCTGTCATTATTTGCAGATTTTTTTGTTTATTTATAAAATACAAGTAAATAAAAATAATTACATGGAATGTTATTCAGCCATTAAAAAGAATGAAATCTTGCCATTTTCATGACAGAGGGAGCTAGAGCAGATTATGCTAAGCAAAATAAGTCAGTAAGAGAAAGATAAATACCATATGATTTCACTCATATGTGGAATTTAAGAATTAAAACAATGAGCAAAGGAAAAAGAGAGAGAGACAAACCAAGAAACAGACTCTGGAGTACTCTAGAGAACAAATGGATGGTTACCAGACGGGAGGTGGGTGGGGGGATGGGTGAAATAGGTGATGGGATTAAAATAGTACACTTATCATGATAAAAAAAGAAAATGAAGGGGCGCCTGGGTGGCGCAGTCGGTTAAGCGTCCGACTTCAGCCAGGTCACGATCTCGCGGTCCGGGAGTTCGAGCCCCGCCTCAGGCTCTGGGCTGATGGCTTCAGAGCCTGGAGCCTGTTTCCGATTCTGTGTCTCCCTCTCTCTCTGCCCCTCCCCCGTTCATGCTCTGTCTCTCTCTGTCCCAAAAATAAATAAACGTTGAAAAAAAAATTAAAAAAAAAAAAAGAAAATGAATAATAAAAAAATGCTCAATAAATTATACCACTTTAACTTAAAAAATTAAAAAATTAAATACCATAAAAACAGTTTATTCTGATAGCTAGATATGATATCAACATTAAAGATCTGTCACTAAAAATATATTACTAATACCAGATTAGAAAATGCTATCGAAATGCTTCATTCACAATATCAGGGAGTAACATCAACTACCTTCCTTCTTTCCTTCCTTCCTTCCTTCCTTCCTTCCTTCCTTCCTTCCTTCCTTCCTTCCTTCCTTCCTTCCACCTTCCCTCCCTCTCTCCATTCATTCACTCATTGACTTGAGTACCTACTATATAAGAGAAACTATCTTTCCACACTTAGATATATATCCAACAAAAAGCGTATATACATACACCAAAAGGCAAGAAATTTTAGAGTAGACTTGATCATAATCCCAAAATGAAACAAACACTGATTGTAGAAAAGCACAAATACATCCTGGTACATTCAAAGGATGGCACATGTTGCAGCAAGGAGAATGAACGCACCACTGCTACCCGCAGGAACAGGGTTGATTCTTTCAAGCATAATGTTGAGCAAAAAAAGCGTAACACAAAAGAATGTTTACTTTCACGATTCCATGTTATAAAGTTCAAAAACAGGCAAAACAAACTGATACTACCAGAATTCAGGGAAATGGTTTGCTTTGGGTTGAGGATGTTCCCAGGACAGGGTGTGAAGGAGGTTCTGGGGATACTGGTGGTGTCTGTTTCTTGATCCAGGTGACAGTTACAGTTTCCTTCAATTTTTGTGAAAATGCATTGAGCTGTATACTCTTGGTCTGAGCATCTCGCTCTTTCTTTTGTTGTGGCAAAATGACACAACATAAAATTTACCATCTTCACCACTGTTAAGAGTAGGGTTCAGCGGTATTAAATACGTTCACATTGTTGTGCAACCATCATTACCCCCTACCCACCTCCCATAACTCTCTTCATTTTGTTAAATTGGAATCCTGTACAAATCATACAGTTTGTCTTTTGTGATTGGCTTCTTTCACTTAGCATATTGTCCTCAAGTTTCATCCATATTGTAGCATATTGGAAAATTTCTTTCCTTTCCAAGATTGAACGATATTCCACTGTATGGATATACCACATGCTGCTTATACATTCATCTGTGGATGGACACTATTTTCTTACATGTTTTAGTGGTTTAGTCTTTGAGACCCTGCTTTCAATTCTTTGGTGTATATACCCAGAAATGGAATTGCTGGATCATATGGTAATCTATTTTTAATTTTTTAGGAACCTTCGTACTGTTTTCCATGGGAGCAATACCATTTTACGTTCCCAGCAACAGTCACAATGGTTCTGATTTCTTCGCATCCTTGCCATCTGCCATCATTAGTTGCTTCTGATTTCTAATTTTTTTGTTTTTGATGGCAGCCATTCTAATGGGTGGAAGGGGTGGTTTGTGTTACTTTTAAAAAGTGAGTGGATGTTGAAGAAGTGAAGATAACAGCTTAGTTCATACCAATTTTTCAAATAATTTAATAGCAAACGAAAGGAGAAAAATATCAATAAATGGAAACACAATAAAAGGGAGAGGAAAATCTTGTTTCAGCACAGAAAAGACCACAGACAATTTGTAGACAAAGAGGAAAAAAGTTAAAGGCTGTCTGGAGCCAGCTGGAGGGAAGAAATCTGGAGCACAGAGGAGTTAGCCTTGGAAAAGATGAACAAAGAGAGATAGAGAAATTGACAGTTTAGGAAAACTTTGAGATGGAGATTTATGTGAAAGAACCTTAATCCTCTTAGCTGGGCTGGAAGCTGAGGGTGTTGGTAAGCTGTTTCTACCTTATTGTTGAAGGAAAGAAGCTCTTTGATGAAAATGAAAGTCCAGATATAACGGTAAGATATGGTGACTGCTTCTAAATGACGACATGCATTTAAGTTTTTGAAATAAAAATCAGTTTTGAAACATATTTGAAATGACTACACTCATTTTAAATAAAATCTAGGAAGAGGACATTGACTTCTATCATAATTATGTAAAGAAAAGTCTGTCTTTCTAGTATGGGTTTTATAAGTAAAAATAAGTGGATATTGAGGAAGTGAAGACAAGAGCTTAGTTCATACTGAGTTTTATATCATAAAGCACCCAATAGAAGTTTGACAAAGTTTAAAAAATAAATGAACACTCGGAGTTGCACACTTCTAAAAGCCAAATTATCGAGGAATTGCAATGTCCACGGGAAGCCAGAGTACCTGGACAGCTGCGTGCCTCTGGTGAGAGCTGTCCCCGGGCCAGCAGAGCAGCTCAGAGGCCAGCAGTGGTCCTAATCTCTCCAGTGAGCTCACCTGGTGCTGAGCCCTGGCAACCAGGTGTGATGGCCCAGTTGACAGCCATTGTAGCTGTGGGCTCTGCCCTGCCATCCCTAGAGGATTCAGTGGAGGAATAAAAACTGAGTCCTCAAGGCTTGACATCCTGACCAGAAGCTGGAGGAAGTCCCTTAGGCGTACCAACAGCGGTTTTGTCCTGGCTATTATGAGATGAAAGATTTTGCAGTGAGCCCAGACCCAGAGTGATCTTGAACTTTGTGAGGGTTTCATTGCAGTGCTGAAGCAGGGCAGGTTTGCAAATGGTTAACATAATCAAGAAGTTTCAATTGAAAAAACGGGAAAATGGCAGGGGATGATGTTCTTATAGAGGAGTTAACAGAGGCGATGTAGAATTTGGGGCTGGGCAAATGTTTGTGAGGCCTCCTTGCATGAGCTTTTGTGATGTTACTTGTGAATTAGTGAGAATCAAGTGATTTTCTAGAAAGAGAATAAAGAAACAAAACACATACTCTGTGAAATAGAGAGTATTATAAAAAGAATAAGTTGTAATTGACTGGAATAGAATCTCCAATTCCTGGGGAGTGACCAGATATTTTGCTATTTGAAGTGAAAGAAAGTAAGAACTCTTATAGAAACAACTGGACCATGTAGGAAACTATATTTTATTTGATGTTACTTATCCCTACAACTATTGGCTTCTTTTGTAGTCTTCTTAATATCGTTCTTGGTTTGTAGTGTATTGACATCAACTAAAATGGCTTAACATGCACTTATAAGAAAATAATTTAAAAGTCAGTGAACTTAAGATCATACCAGAAATTTCAGTAAAAAAATTTTAATCATTCATTGAGCATCATTTACTGAGCTCTATATTGGATACTATGAGAGATTAAAAAAAAGCCACTCTTCATACTTGTCAGAATTGTGTGTATTACCAAGGGATGTAAGATACACATTTGCACACTCATTCTTTCATTTACTCATTCTGCATATAGCAAGTCGTTCAGCAAACCCTTCGTTGGAAAAATCCTTCGTGTTGTTGAAGGGCTAATGATGAGTATGACACAGCCCCTGTCCTTGAAGAATTTGTAATTCAAGACAGGAAACAAACATGTAAACAATTATAATCCAAAGTGATACAGAGTTGTGCCTGACATGTTACAAAACCAGCCAAAGCAATAGTGACTGTGAATTTTCTATTTTAATGATATGCTAGCTCAATATTCCTGGACTGAGGGCCTTTATGAAGCAGAGTGGTCCTACAGAATAAAAAGAATGTGCTGAGAAATTGCTGATTAGAATCTCAGCTCTGTGCTTTCAACCGGATGATCTTGAATAAGACATTTTACTCATCACATCCCAGCTTCCTTGTCCATAACTTGAGGATGATAATTCCTCATGTCCAGATGTCCCATGCCTGTGACTACAGAATAAGGTCAGATCAACTTTAATATTTCCACCAATGACTCAGAATCCAGAAGTCCTTCCAGACAGCCAGTCTCATCTGCCAGGACCTACCCCCAAGACCTTTACTCTGGAATGTCCAAGAGTCCAGAGTGACTTCTGAGCCATAAAGATTAGTCTTGTGATTCTCAGTTCTTTGATGAGTCAGAAGAAAGTCTCTAGGCAGGGCAGAGGGATATCTTCCCAATATCCTAGATGGAAAACCAGTAGAGCGTTTTTAAGTTGCTGTTAACAGGAAGGTGGAAGCCCGAACACTTGGGCCACTTGTTCAAGATCATACACCTAGATTTTGGTATTTGGGGGCCTAAAACCCCAAGCTTAGGGTTTCCCATTGTAATGAAATAAGGCAAAAATGGGTAACAGAAAAGCAAGAAGAGGTTTTGAGGGTTCAGGGAAGAGTGATGGTGGTATTTTTGTTTTGTTTTCCTAAATCAAAATGCACCAGATGAATTTAACAATGTCTCTGTGATCCAGGAATAGCCAGTGAGAATAGAATATAAACTGGCTGAGACTGTACATTCAAAGTCTCTCACTCAATGCTACTATTGCTTGTAGAAAATGAAAATAAAAAAACAGCAAATATGCTGCAATATAGATACTTATCTCAATAATGTTTCATTTCTTTCTGGTGTGCTTTTGAGTAAAACAATCAAAGACTCAGAAACCAAAAAACTGCAATCATTTCATTCAGTCCTAATCTGAACCCCATTTGTTTTTCTTGAAAATGTGCTAGGGCTTTTTTTCCCCTCTTCTTCTCTCATCTAAATCTATACTGTCAATAGAGTCCCTAGAGTCTCTCAGCCGAGTTAAATGGTTGAATATAGAGAGAATTTTTTTTTTTTTGTCTCTATGCCAGTGACCCATAGGGTCAGGATAATCTAAAGGGTTGATATTGAAGTTTTTACTTAAAATACTTTTAGATTTTAATTGACAAACAATATTAATAATTATGAATCTGTCATTAGTCTACTCAACCCTCCTGAGCTCCTCTCCCCTTATTCTCAGCAGATGACCTTGCTTTCTACTTTACTGGAAAACACATGTAGCTACCATCAGTGGGGATTTGCCCTTTCCCCGCCTCTCCACATAGTCCTCTCCTTCACTCACGTGCTCTCACTCTTCTATCAGCCAGGTACCCATGATTTTGCCCAGTCCTTGGGTCCCATCAATTAGCTCTTTATCTTCTCCTTCCCCATCTTTCTCTGATCTCTCCCCTATTACAGAGATGTTTGGGAGGTAGACTAGTAAATTCCTTGTCTAGAGAGCCTTGACCCCACCTCCTAAGATATATCCAGATGAGCTTTGATACTGATATCATTACTGATGGGGGGGGGGGGGGGGACAAGATATGTCCCTGTAAACCTTATCATCTTTTTTAAAAACTTTAAAAAATATATATTTATTTGAGAGAGAGAGAGCGAGAGAGCAAGAGAGCAAGCAGGCAGGGGAAGGGGCAGAGAGAGAGGGAGAGAGAGAATCCCAAGCAGGCTCCACATTGTCAGCACAGAGCTCAATTCACGACTTGAACTCATGAACCGCGAGATCATGACCTGAGCAGAAGCCGAGAACCGGATGCTTAACGAACCACGCCACCCAGGTGCCTGTGTAGACCTTACCATCTTGAGTAATTCCAGGTATCCTAGAATTGGTCTCACTGGCCTTACTAGTTGTATTCTTGTCTTTCATTATAAAAAAAAAAATGACATCCTGAGAATACCGACCCAGGGTCGCTCTTTCCTTTGGCTCACCCCAAACCCTAACCTCCACACTGTGGCCCTTTTCTCAGCGCAGTGCTGGAGACGTGACCAGCCTCTTGCACTCTCCCTCCCTTCAGTCCTAACTGAAGTTTGCTTTTCATCTTCTATTTCCTTACTGCACCTATTTCCATGTGGTAGATGATCTGGCCCTTCTTCTGGCCTGTCCCACTTATCCACCTTCTCCCTACTTATAACTGTATCCTTTTTCTCCGAGGTTCTTCTTGTTCCCAGTATTGTACAGCTGATCTATTTCCTTTACTCAGAATAACGGAGGTTTTCATGCAATTTCTGCTAATCTCCTGAGGTTAAAAGGACAAAGGAACAAAATATCCAGGAGGCGTGGAGGAAAGGAGATGGAGAGGGATAAAGAGGACAGTGAGAGCTCAGAACAAGGTCCAGGAATTTGTCCTTAGAGTGGGAACGATTCAGCCTTCTGGTTCTTTGGAGAAATTAAAAAGGATGGCACACTAGAAAAACAGAATGGATTCCTCTTTGAAACAGACTTGTTTAACCTTATTTAGTAAAATATACATGATTTTAAATGATACAAGTTAGCAAAAAAAAACCCTCAGAAAATTTAGCTATAAAGACTTAACTAAATTTGAAATGCACAAAATTATATTTTACAGTGAAACCCAAGGGAATGCACATTAAATGTTGTATTTTAATCAGTTTTGACCATTATCTCTGGTTCAAGCAGGGTGTCATAATAGGATGGTCATGGAAATTAACACTTTTGCCAGAACTGTGTGTCCCTCTAAATAAAGGAAGATGAAAGTCATTCTTAGAATAAGACCCAGGACAGAAACTCCAGAGGGAATGTGTTACCCATTCCCCCCCCATCCCCCAATCCAATCAGCGCGGGCTCCAGGAAATGAATGAAAGATTTGTAGCAAAGAGTATCAACAATCAAAATTAGGTGTAGATAATCAGGGATTTCATGGAATTTTATATTTCCCTTTGTATTCATTCGGTTCTAGATTGTTGTTATAATTGCTGACATTTCCGTTATCATTTTCCAGAATAATAACTTTTTCTAAAAGCATAACCTATAGCAGGCACTTGTAATAGAAACTGTTTTTCATATATATTTTTTCTTCACATATACATTGCCTTTTTATTGGTTCTGGTTATATATTCTATTTGGTTAAAAAAACACAACATGTTAAAACTTAACTAGTTATTTTGAAAATGACAGTTTATGATAATTGAATTTTATCAGATATATAAGGTTTTTTTGGCAGAAGCTAAAATAATACATGTCCTTAAAAGCAAACATTTCTTTAGTTTGTTATTCTGTTGAAAAGACTGATTTAAAAAAATGAAATTTAGATCATGGCCAAGCAACACAAAAGTTTTAACTGTATTGTTTATTCTAGTCTAAATTTTCACTCTTTTTTGCATGGAACCAAATAAGATAGCATTGAGATAGGAGTGAAGTCTGCCAGCCAGAGTGATGCGTACTGACCCATTCCTACTGGGGACCAGAATGCCGAGTCCCTACATGTGGACAGGTGTCACTAGTGTTGATTATTCACTGGATTGCTAACACGCAACCCAGATCCATTCTGCCAACTTTGGGCATCTCACCATTGGTATTCTCCACCAGCTGCTTGGCTTTACCAATACTAACTAGAAATGTCATTTAAACTCTATATATTAGAAATGCAATTTAAATAAGTTTGTTCATGATTCTTTCACCTGACAAAAGATTTGATGAAAAAGATAAAGTGAATACTGACTTACATATTTAAATTACTTTTCATAAGACATCAAGCTTCCCCCAAATCCTTGAGATGCATATTGATATTCCCGTTTTATAGCTGAAGAATATAAAATTCAGGACAATGTGGTAGTCTGGGTCTAAATCCAGGTTTATTTGACTCCAAAATCTGTACCCATTCATTTTTCCTATACTTTTTTTTCCCCAAAGGACAGAGGTTGAAACTATTGACAGAAAGAATGTTTGGAGATTATCAAATGCATTTCATCCCTGTATCCGATTCCTATTATTATTACCAAAGATTTAAACAACCAGAAAATAGTCCATAACATACCCCCAAACCAGATGTATTATCCTTACACTGGGGATCTGAATAACAAAATTCTCCTATAAAATATTCAATGCTATTCAGCTGGCTACATGAGTAGCAATTCTACTGAGAGCGGAACTGTTGTCTTGGGTGTCAAATTACTATGATTTTAGGCACATGGGTACATATGGGAAGTATGTTATGTATGGTACGCATGTCTGGAAGCCCTTCTACCCTCAAGCAACTCCCACACTTTCCTCAGTAGACCCCCCTTTTAAAAAAAATATATGAAATTTATTGTCAAATTGGTTTCCATACAACACCCAGTGCTCATCCCAAAAGATGCCCTCTTCAATACCCATCTCTCACCCTCCCCTCCCTCCCACCCCCCATCAGCCCTCAGTTTAGGAGTCTCTTATGCTTTGGTTCTCTCCCACTCTAACCTCTCTCTTTTTTTTTTTTTTTCCTTCCCCTCCCCCATGGGTTCTTGTTAAGTTTCTCAGGATCCACCTAAGAGTGAAACCATATGGTATCTGTCTTTCTCTGTATGGCTTATTTCACTTAGCATCACACTCTCCAGTTCCATCCATGCTGCTACAAAAGGCCATATTTCATTCTTTCTCATTGCCACGTAGTACTCCATTGTGTATATAAACCACAATTTCTTTATCCATTCATCAGTTGAGGGACATTTAGGCTCTTTCCATAACTTGGCTATTGTTGAGAGTGCTGCTATAAACATTGGGGTACAAGTGCCCCTATGGATCAGTACTCCTGTATCCCTTGGGTAAATTCCTAAGTAGACCCCTTTTGATTTTGGAGTTAGAGCCAGTTAAAAACATAATTCTATCTGGGGGCACCTGGGTGACTCAGTCGGTTAAGCGTCCGACTTCAGCTCAGGTCATGATCTCACGGTCTTTGGGTTCAAGTCCCGCATCAGGCTCTGTGCTGACAGCTCAGAGCCTGCACCCTGCTTTGCATTCTGTGTCTCTGTCTGTCTCTCTCTCTCTGCCCCTTCCCTGCTTGCACTCTGTCTCTCAAAAATAAATAAACATTTAGAAAAAACCACATAATTCTATCTGGACAGGTGGGTGTGGTTAGAAATAAGGTATCATCAGCCATTATACTTTATCTTAACCAAGATTGTCAGATTAACAAATTTGCGATTTAGCAGGCCTGTCCTAGGAAGTGGGAGCCAGGGCTGGTTGGTTTGAGGGAAGAGGAAAACAACAAACAAACAAAAAAAAAAACACACAAAAGACCTAAAGAGCAAGTTTGGGAAGAATTCTGAACTGAAAGAAAATTCCTGTATGAACAGAGACTCTATAAAACTCCAAGATGCCCTTCAATGATGCATTTTATAATGAAACAATATTACAAACAGGCAAGCTTCAAATTTTTAAATAATTTTGTCTAGGACTGACTTTACATTAAATGTAAGTCAATCAATACAGATTTCTTAAATTTAAAGTATGGAAAAATAGACAAAGACTCTCACCAAAATTCCTGGACAATAGCCCTTCTTAGTGCACTCTTACCTACAAATGGTGTCCTCACCACAGAGCAAATGCCACTCGCCCTCTAGTGTATCCTTCTGGAAATGCGGCTTCTGGGTCTATGCTTATGTAACTATTTGCTCTTCCAGAAGAGAATTTCCAGAGTAGCCCGTGCTTAAAATCTCAGTTTATTCTGCATAGCCAACGCAGACTAATGACTTTCTGCAGTGTTCATACAAACCATTATTTCACCTTATTTACCCCCCACCTAGTCTTAAAAATAGCATACCAGGATGCATAACATATGACAAGTTTGGATATGTTAAACTGTGTTGAATGATAAAAGAAAAGCAAGGGTTGAGCACCTGGATAGCTCAGTCGGTTAAGCATCCAACTCTTGACCTCAGCTCAGGTCATGATCTCACAGTTCATGAGCTGGAGCCCCGTGTCGGGCTCTGTGCTAACATCGTGGAGCCTGCTTGGGATTCTCTGTTTCCCTCTCTCTCTCTCTCCCCCTTCACTCTCTCTCTCTCAAAATAAATAAATAAACATTAAAAAAAAGGAAAGCAAGGGTGAGGCAAAATGATTTAAAAAATGGATTAAAATACATAAAATAATAATCAACCATCCTTCCATTGATGGACTGTATAGTTAGCTGCACATGTTTAAATTAATCAGAGTAGACTAGGTTATGCTATGGTAAAAATATACCCAAATCTCAGGAGCTCGTAACAACTCTGCTTTAGCTTCTCTTTCATACTACAGACCCACTACAGGTGACCTGGAGTCCTGCTCCCCACTCTTCTAATTTCTGTGTTGATGGAGAAAACATGATACTCATACTGTCTTTCATTGTGGCAAAGGGAAAAAGCTTTGCACTAGCAATTAAATTCTTTGGTTATGTTGCTTACACCCTCTCTTTGACCAGAACCAGTGTCATGACCCCACCTGCAAGACCGCTGAAAAGTCTAGTTTTCCATGTGGAAAGAGAAGAGCCCGAGATTGGTCAGCAACCAGCGTCTACTACAGCGTTCCAACAGTCAGGGTGAAAAACGAAATTAGGACAGATCTAATTCAGTGTTCATGAGATTAAAATGAATGTAACAGCTCAGGAAAACGTCAGCTATTTTTGACTCTAAAATCAAATAGGAATTTCTCCAGGATTCCTCATTAAAAAGGCAGTGTATAACACAAATTACATCATCTTTACAATACATTCAGGGCTTTTTTCTTATCAGGCTCATGTATGGGTTTATAATATCATAGCAACCCACAATTTGGATTGAAACTGAAGAAGGGTCAAATTATTGTGGTATAGGTATCTATCTTTTTGTCAATCACATAATTCAGGGATGTATTTAAGGATTTCACTTGTAGGTTGTGTATAATCAATCAAGGAGTAGAGGCACTAGATTGGGTTCTCCAGAAAATTTCTTTAAAAAAAATGGAACAATAACCATGGAAGATATGCATAGTTTAAACCAAGGCAGGGGATTATGATGGCAAGAGGCCTAAGGCTCAGTCCTGAGGGGTTAGTCTTCCAGGAGGAGTTTGCTTTGCCTTTCAAGTGACCTAGTCTAACACAGAATCAATATACCTGAGAATAGCAGCTATAAACATCCAAGTTTGCTTGACCTTTCATGTTCACTGAATAAGAGAATAAAAGCAAGTGGGAGTGAGAACTCTGGTGACCTTGATGCTTGTGGTTCATTGGGGACACAATAAACAGTAATTTATACAACTAAGATCTGTAGAACAAGTCATTTTGCATGGGGTCTCCTAATACAAACACCTAGCCGACACAAACAAAATGGCATAATCAACGTTTCACCTAACTGCCCCCAGCTCAAATAGCAATGGTATGGGTGTTTCCTTTTGTGCACTCACCCCTCCCCTCACATTTAAGTCTGTCAACCCTCTTCTGTCTCTGAAAGAGGGTATCCAAGGACAAGTCTTGGCCCTAAGACTGATCCCCAACCAGAAAATAAGTATTGACACGAAACTCATGCTGGAGAGATCTTCTTACTCCACTGCTATCCGTCAATATCCCTGTTCCATCCAGCCGGAGTAGAAACCCTCACCTTGGCCTAGTCTTCCAGAGGGCTGAGCAGGTCATTTGATTCAGTATGAGCGAAGTAGCTGTCAGGAGCTGGTGATCCTACAAATTAGAATAAATCCTTTTCCCCTAACAGGTGGGAGTACATCGATTGCCTTTGTCTCTGTGTTCTCTAATGCATCCAGTTCATTTCTGTCTATCTTGATCTGACAATCTTAGTTTTATCCAGAGTATTAAATCCATTTATGTTTAATGCAATTACTAATATAAGATTAAAATAAATTTTTTACATTTATTTATTTTTGAGAGACAGAGCATGAGTGGGGGAGGGGCAGAAAGAGAAGGAGACACAGAACCCGAAGCAGGCTCCAGGCTCTGAGCTGTCAGCACAGATCTTGACACAGGGCTCAAACCCATGAACTGTGAGATCATGTCCTGAGCAGCAGTCAGCCACTAAACTGGCTGAGCCACCCAGGCGCCCCCTAATAGAAGATTTTAAAAAATGTTTATATTTGAGAGAGAGAGAGAGAGAAAGAGTGTAAGCGGAGCAGGGGCAGAGAGGGAGACAGAGGATCTGAAGTGGGCTCTGACAGCAGAGAGCCTGATGTGGGGTATATAGCATTTTATGGCCAACTTTTTTCACTGATCATAATGATTTGAGATCTACCTTTGTTGATGCATGTTTCAGCAGTTTCTTTGTATTGCCAAGTAGTATTTCATTGTCTGGATTTACCAGAGTCTAGTCAGCTATTCCCTGATTGATAGACGTTTAATTTGTTTCCAGTGTTAGGCTTTTATGAATAAAGCTTCTCTGAACATTCATGTATAAATCTTTGTGTGGATATATAGTTTCACCTCCGTTTGGTCATATGGTAAGCGTCTACTTCACTTTATGAAAAACTATCCTCCAAAATGGCTGTAATAATTTGCATTTGTTACCAGCAACATATGAAAGTTTTAGCTGTTCCACTTCCATACCAGCATGTATCATTGTCATTCTTTTTTAACTATTCTAACGTGTGTGCTGTTTTTTAATTGTGGTTTCAATTTGCATGTCCCTAGTGACTAATGATGTTGAATATTTTTATGTACTTACATGCCATTTGTACATCTTTCTTTGAGAAGTGCCTGCTCATATATTTTGCCTCCTCCTTTGTAAAATCAGGTAGTTTGTTTTCTTATTATTTGAATTGTAGAGTTATTTATACATCACGGTAATATTGCTTTTTTTTTCTGGATTCTTTTAAGATTTTCTCTTTTCTTTGGATTTTGACAGTTTGATATGATTATTATGTAGGTATGATTTTCTTTTGTTGTGTATTTATCCTATTTCAGTTTCTCTGGGCTTTTTTAATTTGTGGGTTGGTGTTTTGTCTTGCTTTAATCAATTTTAGAAACTGGCCATTTTCTTTTAGGACATTTCTTTTTTTCCATTTTCCCTCTCTCATCTCCTTCTGGGACTCCAATCGTATATATGTAGACATTTTAAACATGTCCCACATATCTCTTATTTCAAATGTTCTTTTTATCTCTGCTCCATTTTGGTTGTTTTCAGTTGAATTGTCTTTCTTTTTTGCAAATTCTGTTTTCTGCTGTGTTGAGACTACTGTGTTTATCTAAACTGTTCCATATCCATTTGATTTTTTAAACATTGTTTAATGTTTGTTTATTTTGAGAGAGAGAGAGAGAGAGAGCATGAGCAGGGGAGGGGGCAGAGAGAGAGGGAGACACAGAATGTGAAGCAGGCTCCAGGCTCTGAGCTGTCAGCACAGAGTCCAATGTGGGGCTCAAACTCACAAACTGTGAGACCATGACCCGAGCTGAAGTCGGATGCTAACTGACTGAGGCACCCAGGCACCCCTCCATTTGATTTTTTTAATGATTCAGATATTCTAGTGAACTTCTCCATTATTTCCCTTATTTTCACATTAAAAAAACTTATTAATCATAGCTTTTTAAAAAATAAGCTTTTAAAATTTTAGAACAGTTTTATTTTTTTTTATTTTTTTTATTAAAAAAAATTTTTTTTAACGTTTATTTATTTTTGAGACAGAGAGAGACAGAGCATGAACAGGGAGGGGCAGAGAGAAAGGCAGACACAGAATCTGAAACAGGCTCCAGGCTTTGAGCTGTCAGCACAGAGCCCGATGCGGGGCTTGAACTCACGGACCGTGAGATCATGACCTGAGCCGAAGTCCGACGCTTAACCGACCAAGCCACCCAAGCGCCCCAAAACAGTTTTAGATTTATCAAAAAAAATTTTTTTTTGAAAAGATGTTAGAGAGTTCCCATATTGTCCACACCCAGTGTCCCCTATTGTTAATGTCTTGTTCCATGACTATGATTCATTGGCTGCCAGCTCCTAGTTCTTCTGCTTTTTACTACCCCATTATCACTGTCTCCCTTTATCTCTGATTCTGATCCACTCTTACCAAGATAGTGGAACCTCATGGATTCCTTAGAATATATCACGAATGTCATTGCTGAAACTCTACAGCCCCCATATGTTACGATGAAAATGGGCTTGCTTAAGGATATAGGGACTGTCAGCGGCAGTAAGTGGACAAAAGCCAATAAACACTTAGTACCAACCCAATACTCATTTTAGTAAACAACAAAATAAAAATTCCCAGTTCAACATAAGCTTCTGCTGAAACTGAAACTTAACTGAAAAGAACTCAAAATTCCTGCTTAATTCCACCCACTGATTCTCTCACCTGACACATCAATTATCATGGTTATTATAATTTTAGTCACAGCCACATCTATGTACTTAAGTTTATTAGATCCTGGAGGAGGAAGACTGATTTCAAAACTTTCCACTAAAATCTGTAAAAATTAGCCATTGTTGAGAAAATAGCAGAGGAGAGCAAAGGAAGAGCAAAAGTATGAATACATTGTGGAGGAAATAACTATGTTACATACAACTTCAATCATGATTTCCAAATACTGTTACTATGATCCTCACCATTTAGACTTCCAATATTTTATGTGATCTAAAACACAGCAAAATGAGATAAAACAGTACATATAAAATACCACAACTGGCAAATAGTCTTAGTTCTCCAACTCAGAGGACTACCAAAAAATTTGTTCAAAAAATGAATATCATTTGATCAATAGAAGTTTGGACATAGGATGAACAGCTGTGGAAAAAAAATAAATTATTTTAATTCAATTTTAAATTAATTAGAAAAGAAGAAGGTAAAGTTAACAACACATGCATTCATATACATAAATAATCTCTTATTCATTTTAGTATAAACTGCCTCAAATCCTCTGTGGAATGAAGCACTCAATCAATGCATCCCAAGGCAAAATTTCAACAGTGTCTTGTGAAATCTGTGCTACTATTTCTGAAACCTTCTTTTCCATTTCTGTTCTCTTCTTGGTAGTGTGGCAGTATTTCTAAATGCTTTCTGAAGTTTTCTCCTTGAATTATCAAAGCCAAGTTCACTATCACCTTCCACCCACTAATCCACCCACTTGTTCATTTCCCACCCTCTGTCAGTGGAACCATCATCTTCTGCATTATTGAAGCTTAATTTTTTGAGTCATCGTTGGTTGACTCATTCTTCTTTATCTTCTGATTTTTAGTCACCATGAAGTCCTATATAATTGTTTTGCAAAACATCTCTGGATTCCATTTATTTTCTAATTTTCAATAATCTCATCACCTTGTCCTTGTGTAATACTCAAGTTCATACGCTACCTCAATTTAGAAGAACAGCAGTTTGACTGAAAAATGAAATTGATTTAAGTCTTTAGTTAGTCTCTCAAGAAATGCACAGTGTAGTGGTTAAGAGTGAGGGTCTGAAGCCTGACTGCCTGGGTTAAGAACTGGCTTCTGTCAATTCCTAGCTATTATTTCATTCTCCTCAGTGACTTCATTTGTAGAGTGGGAATAATGACGGTACTTACATCATAGGGTTATTGTGAGAATAAAATAATGCAATGCATGTACAGCATTTGCAACGAAGTCTGGTATTCTTTATTATTGGTTTTATTGTTATTGACAATCCTTCTTAGTCTCCGTCACAGTCAAAGAAGATAGCAGTCATTTCCCCTAAATTACCTCTTATCTCCGCTCTTAACTTTCTACCCAGATACTCTCCCAGAAGCCAGCTAAGTGTCTGAACTGTTGATTTCGGCTCAGGTCATGGTCTCACAGTTTGTGGGTTCAAACCCCAAGTCAGTCTCCACGCTGTCAGTGCGTGGCCTGCCTGGGATTTTCTCTCTCCCTCTCTCTCTGCCCTCGCTCAGTCTCTTTCTCTCTCTCAAAATAAATAAATAAACTTAAAAAAAAAAAAGGATGATGTTGGCTGTGGGGGGAAACGTATTCTTTTTAAAAAAATTGTTAATTGTTTTAAGTCTAAGGAATGCATCAATAAGATGCTGATTAGTACGGGATTATGACTGAAAACAGTTCTGTCCGATAGAGTAGGGCCATTAAAGTCCAAGTGCGCTGACTTGGCATCGTTCTTAAATTAGGGGTTGTGAAGGCTGTGCAAATTCGCATGCGTGAATAACTCCTGTCTGTTCATGGATTACTGCATCTGTCCCCTAACGGGTGGCTGCACCAGACTCTGAGCCTTCCTGCTAAGCCTTACCTTCAGCCCCTCACTCTTTTGCTCGAGCCCACTTCAGTGCATCAGATCTAAACTTCTCTGTCGTGGCCTCGGAGTCTTCCATAGCTACTCTGTCCCACCTCACCTGTGGAGTGTGCCTCTTCATATGTCCCAGCCACTTCTGCTGTTTTCACCATTTCCTCTTCCCTGGAAGGCCCGCCCTCTCGGCGTCTTAATTTTATGGGCCTTCCAAGGGCTAGCTTAGTACTAAGTGTCCTTTCAGGGTCTCTCTGACCATTGCAACCCCACAGATCTGGCTCTCCTGTCGGGTCCTGTGGCAATGCAGAGCCCACGCTACGCAACTTGGCACATCCCAATCGTGGTTTCGTTTTTTTTTTTTTTTTCCATATTTAAGTCCTTGCTCTTACAGAGCAGGAATCAAAACTCACCATCCATGCACCCTACATGGTTTGAGCACACAAATTACAACAATGGTAATTATTTTGAAGCACTTATCGAATTTTGTGGGTGTCAGCTATTATTGATTATTGACACAGGTTCAAAAGCAGAACGTACATTTCTGTTGGGTGAGGAGGGGATCCTAGAAAAGTCAAGTACAATGCTTAACCCAGCGTCAAGGACACGGTGTCCTTGAAGTCTCTCCTTCAGTTCCCAGTGTTGCAAAACTCTGCCTGACCTCACCCTGCCCTCCACTCTCTCAGCTGAGAAAAGGCTCCGGTCACCGGCTGACTCTAAAACTTGAATCCTCCCAGAAGGTGTTTCTGTTGCTGTAGTATTCACTGCAGATACAAGTAATATGGTTTCACTGTTAGAGAAAAAAGTCACTTGTGCCACGTGAGGGAGAATGTTCCGTGTGTTCCGATTTTAATTTTTGACTATCTCAGTAATTCGATATGTATTTTAGTTTACTCAACTTTGGAGCATGTCATTCTTTTTTAACTTAAGTTTTTCTTGCATTTCCATTTTGCAAATCTTCTTGTGTGCCTGCACATCTTCAAGACAGTCCTTTCTCTCAGTCATGATCATGGTTTCTATTACATGAAATCTCCTTTTTTTTTTTGAAGATATTCTTTCTGTATTCTCAAACTTCTTGTTTCCATGGGACCAGTTGCCCTTTCTTCTCTGACAGCCATCATTTTAGGGGCATGCTTTTTAGTTTTAAAGATGATCTGATTCATTTTGTTAAAGTAATATAAGACACGGTTTTAAGAAAAATAACATAAATACTTATAATGACAATTTTAAAAACAGAGCCCTGTCTCTCCCCAGTCTCATTCCACTCCCCAGAAGCAACTTAAAAAAAAACATTTTAGATGTTTCTTTTGATAGATACCTCGATACTTTAAACATTTTTTTTATTTTCTCCCAGTCCCTAGATAGTTTCTTGACTTATCCATTTTAAGCATTGTCTCTTTGCTTTCTGCTATTAGGGATGAGGATTTAACATTTCTTAAATTACTTATTAACTTCCTTCCTTCTCTGTTAAGCCAATATAGTTATATTTCTTTTTTTTTTTTAATTTTTTTTTTCAACATTTATTTATTTTTGGGACAGAGAGAGACAGAGCATGAACGGGGGAGGGGCAGAGAGAGAGGGAGACACAGAATCGGAAACAGGCTCCAGGCTCTGAGCCATCAGCCCAGAGCCTGACGCGGGGCTCGAACTCACGGACCGCGAGATCGTGACCTGGCTGAAGTCGGACACTTAACCGACTGCGCCACCCAGGCGCCCCTATAGTTATATTTCTATTTTTCTATTATTCTAGAGTTGATATTTTTGTAACAATGACAGTGCAGTTCACTGTCAAATTAAGTATTGCAGTCTTTCTTATGCAGCTTTTTTTCCTCTGGAATTTCTAATAGAATTTCTTTCCTTATTGTGTTGTTTACCCTTATTATAGCTTCAAACCCCACCTTTCTCCCCCACAGCTTATTTGTATAGTGACACAGAAAATGGGGATGAGAACATGGCTTCTGGAGTCAAGCTACCATGTTCAAATTCTGGCTCCAACACTTTCTAGCTGTGTGGCCTTGGCCAACTCTGTGTCTTCATTTTCTTACTTATAAAATGAGTCTAAGAAAACTACCTAGCTCTTAGGTAATTATGAGGACTGAAAACATTGTTCTATCAAGAATTTGGAATAGCACTCGGAATATACTATTATTATTTTTGGTTTACTATTTCAACTCCCCTCTCCTCTTCTTCCTCTCCTCCCCCCTCCACCCCCCTTTATCTCTCTTCTCCTTCCCAAGTAAAATTTCCTTCTGGGGATCTGCCCTCCTGCTTTCATCTGGACTTGTTGCTCTCTGGGCCTTTCACGGCTCTACCTTCTTGAGTCTTCTCTGGCTGGGACTTCCTGCTGATGTTCCCCATGTTCTTTTTTTTTTTTTTAAAAATTTTTTTTTTTTAACGTTTATTTATTTTTGGGACAGAGAGAGACAGAGCATGAACGGGGGAGGGGCAGAGAGAGAGGGAGACACAGAATCGGAAGCAGGCTCCAGGCTCTGAGCCATCAGCCCAGAGCCCGACGTGGGGCTCAAACTCACAAACCGCGAGATCGTGACCTGAGCTGAAGTCGGACGCTTAACCGACTGAGCCACCCAGGCACCCCTGATGTTCCCCATGTTCTTACGGCTTACAGGGTTGCAGTTGAAAGGTGTGATGCTTCTCATTCTTGCTCCTTCTCTCTTTTTCTCTCCCCTCCACTTTATGATCTGTGTCTGTTACTCTTCCTCTCTTTGCCCCTCTGAAAGCTTTGAACATCTTCCTCTTCTTCCTAGTATGGAGACACTTTGTAATTATGTAGCTAGGACTGGACATCTACTGGACACTCTCCCTCTCCAGACTCTTTCAATCTGGAAGCTAATGTCCTTCACTTTGGAAATTTTTCTTCTATTATTTCTTTGATGATTTCCCCTTAATTTTTTCTCACCTTTTTGGACACATGTATTAGAGAGATGTTAGGTTTCTGTATTGAGTCATTGCCTCTTTTTTTATATTATCCATCTCTTTTTTTATTTTGTTTTGTTTTGTCTTAAATTTATCTTCCTTTCATTAGAAAACTTATGTAACATTCTGTTCTTGTAATATGGATACAATGTTATTTAAAAATTTCTGAGCATTTTAGTAGAGATTTTGAAAGTGCCAATCCTCTCTGTTTCCTTCTTGGTCATGTCTTCTCTCTTTCTCCTGTTTTCTTTAATATTGATATGGTTTTTTTTTCTCAAATATCTGATGATATATAAAGTTTGTTTGTCTGTTTGTTTATGTATTTCTTTAATTTAGAGAAAGGGAGAGAGAGAGCACAATCAGGGAAGGGGCAGAGAGAGAGGGAGAGAATTCCAGGCAGGCCCCAGGTTGTCAACGCAGAGCCTGATGTGGGGCTTGATCCCACTAACCATGAGATCCTGACCTGAGCCAAAATCAAGAGCCAGAAGCTCAGCCAACTGAGCCTCCCAGGCACCCTTCAAATATCTAATGTCATATAAAGAATAAAGCTGAATGAGAACTCTGCATGCTAGTAATGGTGAAACATTCTGTTGACTAATGAAGATTCCCCCACCTCGTCCCCAAGCTATGTGACCTTAGAAGCCTCTGATCTCCCGTCTGGAGGCAGACACTTAGTCCTCTGAGTTGTGTCCACAGGGATAGTGTTGGGATACACTCTTCCACCCACAGGCTTTCCGTGCCCCTGCTTGTAGCCTTTTGTTTCACTGCTCTCCTCTGTCTGTTGGGAGTCTAACCCTCTTCAGGGAAGCACAGAGTACTTTGGCTTCATTGTTCTCCACATGCCCCAGAAGGCATGCTTTGTCCTGTTGTTCTGCCCTACTATATTTGTTTTCTCTCCTTCATCATTTTTCTTCTAGAAAGATTTTTAATTTCTTTTCCAATGATAATCTCTTTCTTATTCTCATCACCATTGTGAGTTTGCACATTTTAAATTCCTGTACTTTCATTTTATTCAATCTTGGTAGGGAAGAATTATGCAGTAAGCCATCTTTAACCAAAAACCCAGGAATTTATTTTTCGTTGCACCTTTGGATGCACTGAAAGCAAACCTTTTGAATTCTTACATATTAAGATGTCTGTATTTGGCCCTCACACAGGACCCAGGCGTCCCGTTCTCTAAAATTTAATAAAGCTTCTAAGAAATATTAACATTAAAAAACCTGTAGAATCTAGGAAGTACCTGGGTGGCTCAGTCAGTTAAGTGTCTGACTTGAATTCAGGTTATAATCTCGTGGTTCATGGGTTCTGGCCCTGCAGTGCTGACAGCTCAGAGCCTGGAGCCTGTTTCAGATTCTGTGTTTACCTCTCTCTCTGCCCCTCCCACAATCATGCTCTGTCTCTGTCTCTCTCAAAAATAAATAAACATGAAAAAAATTTTTTTAATCAGTAGAAGCTACATGAAAAAAAATAACTAATTAGCAAATTTATTGGGGGAAAACCCTATTCCTAATGACAACAATCTATAATCTATATTATTTTAATTGTAGTATAGTTGAATTGCTTTGAATTGATAGATCATATTTGGTGTAAGAATTCTCCCCATATTTATATCTTCACCATATTCCTTTCTCACAATTATCAATTCATATATTCATTTATTCAGCTTCCCATTCCACAAATACTGACTGAGCACCTCCTCTGTGTATACTGTTTATATAATAGTGAATAAAACAAACACATAAACCAAAAGATAAAATAAAATAAAATAAAATAAAAATAAAACTTCCTGCCTTCAGGGAGATAAGCCATAAACATCATCTATCTCCATTTATTGAGGTCTTCCTTTAGGGCTTTCAATAAATTCTTATCATTTTTCTTGTTTATTAGCATGTTAGTTTTTCTCATTCCTTTTTTTCCCCTTCCTACTGATTTGGGAGGGGGACCAAAGTGAATACCCTTGGAATTTCAACTTCGAATTTACCAAAGACAGAAGTCATCCAGTATCTTTTCTCAAACAGCATATGTCAAACTGTACTCTATCCAGTTAACTTTTAGTTGTTGTCCTATACTGTATCTGCCTTATTTTAATTATTTTGCCCCTCCCCACTAGATTGTTATTATTGTTTCATCATTCCAGTGTTTGTTTATATTTATCCGCAGGTAAACCCTTTCAATTTTTTTCTTAAAATATATCTTATTTAGGGGCGCCTGGGTGGCTCAGTCGGTTGGGCATCCGACTGGCTTGGGTCATGATCTCACAGCTTGTGAGTTCAAGCCCCACGTCGGGCTCTGTGCTGACAGCTCAGAGCCCGGAGCCTGCTTCGGATTCTGAGTCTCCCTCTCTCTCTGCTCCTCCCCCACTCACACTCCGTCTCTCTCTCTCTCTCAAAAATAAATAAACATTAAAAAATACATATATCTTATTTATATTTTTTGAGTACACGTAGTTCACAAACTTTGTTTCTGCTTATCTTAAAATATTTTCTGGTTTTGAAAGATATTTTTATGGAGAATACAATTCTTCATTAATAGTTTTTTCGTGTTGTTTGGTTTTAGTCAGCAATTTGAAGATATTTTTCCTCCACTGACATCTGTCTTCCAGTGTTGTTTGGAGAAGTCAACTATCAGTTTAATTTCTGTGTTACTTTGCAATTGATATTTCTACTCCCCGATCCGTTTTGGATATTTTCTCTGTCTTAGGTGTTCAGCAGTCTCATTATAATTATTCTTCCTGAATCTGTGGATTGATGTTTTCCTCTAAATTCTGAAGCATTTATGCAGACAAAAAATATTAGGCTGAATCTCTTTTCTTTTCATCACATAACTATTATATCTTTCTCTTCATTTTCACCTTTTTTTCTATGCGTTATGAAAAGTGGCACACCGTATTATTGTTTTGACTTTCTGTTTAAATGTTGGTTTAAATTTAAAATTCTGTTCTTTTTTGCATACTATGTGAATTTTAACCTTAACCTCATATGTTTAGTTTTCTTGCATTTACTTTTAATCTTCAGATTGCTTGTTTTTTATCTCCACCTTTGTCTCAGCCACTTTGTCTTCCAGGTTTTTGCTCTAATTTCTTCCTCTTCAAACTTGAGGGCAGCAAAAATGTGAGTTCTAAAATTTTTTGTGGAACTATTGCAGAGAAATGCTTTTCATCTGAGTCTTCTTCAGAATGCTCCTTCTCTGTATTAAACGTGGATTCTATTGATGGTGATGTGTATTAGGATTTGCAGTATAGGAAGGCAACAGACAGGGAGATAAGTGTCTGAAGTACCTCTTTGTGTACATTTGGATGTTAACTGGCTCTTGTTTCTGGGTGGAGGTCAGATGTAACAGTTTATGTGATTAGCAAATATTTCACTGGCACTTAGTAAGTTCACCAACTTACTTAGTAAGCTTCACCAACTTAGAAGATTCTACTTTTCCCATTATATTTTATGACTCTGCCAAAGTAAGTAGTTTCCTTGGTTTGGGTGTGGACCCTGAAAGCTCTTTCCCTAAATGGCTCTCTTGTCAGGGCTCCTCCTGTCTCTGTGTGTCAACAATGTTTCTTCGAGGGTGGCTGTACATTTCAGAGCACGTTGTGCTCTCCATGGAGAAGTTACCACAGTGCATTGTTGGGGCTACAGTGAAAGAGGGATGTGCACCTGGGAAAATGGTTAGAAAAGAAAATAAAAGGGGCGCCTGGGTGGCGCAGTCGGTTAAGCGTCCGACTTCAGCCAGGTCACGATCTTGCGGTCCGTGAGTTCGAGCCCCACGTCAGGCTCTGGGCTGATGGCTCAGAGCCTGGAGCCTGTTTCCGATTCTGTGTCTCCCTCTCTGTCTGCCCCTTCCCCGTTCATGCTCTGTCTCTCTCTGTCCCAAAAATAAATAAACGTTGAAAAAAAAAATTAAAAAAAAAAAAAAAGAAAAGAAAAGAAAAGAAAAGACCAGGTTAGAAAACAGTCCCTGTACAGTTAAGAGTTGCTAACCTAACTATGCATCTTTACGTATCTGTGTTAGGGGCTGACGGAGAGTTAACTTAAGACTTCTTATTTTCTGTAGTGCTTTTTGTTTTGTTCTGCTTCTGAAGGCAGAATGCAAGATGTTGAGAAATACATTTTTCTTTTATGACCCACGATTACATTTAGTGGGAATTTCTCCAAATCTGTTCTTACTTTTTGTTGCAGGTGGTGTGATTGTGTTATGTTGTTATTTATGCACCTGCTTGATGCTTTTCATAGGAAAATGGGAGAGGTCTCTGGCAGTATTTTACACTGATAATCTGGAATTCTGTATTTGCATATTTCTTTTGGCTTCCTTTATGATTTTAAGGCCTTTTGTGTCATTTATGTAACATAAACTATATTTTCTGGAGATTGCTGAATTTCTTGATTTCATATAATCGATCTATTCAGAGAAGTAAAAACTTTTTCTTGATTTCTACTTCTATTCTTCCTCAGGTAAGTTATCATTCATGAAATTGAATCAGCCAGATTTTAGAGGAGTCAGGTAATTGGTTGAATAGCAGGATGATGAATAGATTACCTACATCTTTCTCTCTCCTGGACTTGCAGAGTTAAATGTTGGGATCGGGGGCAGCTAGACTATTCACACTAGGAATTCCTCAGCCATTTTCTTTTCTTTTTTTTTTTTTTAATTTTTTTAATATTTATTTTTGAGAGAGAGAGAGAGAGAGAGAGAGCGAGCAGGGGAGGGGCAGAGACAGAGGGAGACAGAATCTGAAGCAGGCTCCAGGCTCCAAGCTGTCAGCACATAGCCTGACGTGGGGATTGAACTCATGAATCACAAGATCAGGACCTTAGCCGAAGTCGAAGGCTTATGTGACTGAGCCACCAGGTGCCCCAATCTCAGCCATTTTTCATCTAGATTTCTGACTTCAGGTAAATATTAAAACTGCATGTTTCCATACTTTTTATTTCAAAATTTTAAAAACCTACAGAGAAATGGAAAGCATATTACAATGAACACCCATATATTTTTAATCCACCTTTTTGTACATCCTGTCTCTTAGGATGCCCCCTGTGGCCACTCCCTCCTATTTGTAGAGAGCTTCGCAGGAGCTTTCCTTGAACCCTTCTTTGATGCCTTTTTGGTTCTTTGCCCTTCCTGACTGCCACCCAGGACCTGCCTCTACTTGTCCTCCACAGTATGGGTTGTGGCCATTTAAGTTCCATTCAATATGGCTTCTATTTGGGGCCAGAGGGAGAGAGGCTTCTCACCTAGTGGACTGAAGAGAGTAGAGAAAAATAGTCCTTCGATGTGCAGAAATATCCATCCATCTTCTACGATGAATCTGTTTTTCTGCCTTGAACTCTGGTTCCAAAGGTCCCCTCCATTATTTCCTACTTAGTACCTGTCAGTCCCTGAAAAGGGGATGAGGGTGGAATAGAAAACATTATGATTCACTGGAATTCACTATAATTGGGTGATGTTTCTTTACTGCTCCAGCCCTGAGACAACACAGCCCTAAAATAAGGCTACGACGCCTACCTTTCAGGACTCCCTTGAGTAGTAGATAAAATAAATCACATCAAACACTGAGGAGAGAAACCAGCAAAATAACCAAGCACCGAGAACATGGTAGCCTTTCTTATTTTATCTAACAAAGAATCTTATGTGAATCAAAGCAGTTTTCTCTGAGGCTCTGACATATTTTTGTGTTTATTGGTATTCCTGGCATCCTGAAATACATTTATCTCACTGAGACCTGATATATGTTCAAGACTATCAGAAGTAATCCTGAATATATGGGTATTACCTTTATGATGTGCTTTGTTATGTTGCTCTGCAGGGGAGTGGTAGCCAACTAAATGATGCCTGTTTTCTCATGAAATTACATGAGACAGATAGCAACGACAGTGTTGTGTGAGCAAATACATGTTTCATAAATTTACAAGAAATAGAGATGACAGGTGTGGATCATCTATAAGTGGAGGATTCCTTTTTGGCCTGAGGAGTCATTATAAATATGATTCACCTGGATAATTCAAAAACTGCAAGAAGAATTGATCTTGAACAAGAGTTTCTCAACCTCGGTACTATTATTATCTGGGACCAGAAATTCTTCTCCGAGGGGACAGTCCTGTACATTGAAGGATGCTTGGCAGTATGTTGGTTTCTACTCCTTAGGTGCTTCTACTCTTTAGGTGCTTGTGACAACCAGAAATGTCTCCAGACATTGCTAGATGTCCACTGGGGGAGTGCTGGGTGGCACAAAATCACCCTGGTTGAGAAGCACTGCCTTAAACTCATGCTATACCTATATCTATCTATCTATCTATCTATCTATCATCTATCTATCTATCTATCTATCTTGAAAGAGAGAGCGCAAGCAGGGGAGGGGCAGAGGGAGAGGAGAGAGAGACTCCCAAGCAGGCTCTGTGCTGCTGGCACAGAACTTGACGTGGGGCTCCATCCCACGAACTGTGAGATTATGACCCGAGCCGAAATCAAGAGTCAAATGCCTAACTGACTGAGATACCCAGGTGCCCCTAAACTTACACTATATTTAATTTGCCTCAGTCAGGTTATCAAAAAATGGAGAAAATAGTTCCCAGGAGGAAAAAAAAAAACAAAAAGAAGCAAGAGGATTCTTAGGATGATCCTTTCCTATTGGTTTGGCATTTAGGACATTTTTTTGGTCAAGATTATTTTCCCCCAAATGGAAAGAATCCACCCACCATTCTCACCAAAGCACTTACAGAGCCTTTCTGCCTGACACATCATTCTTGGGCATAGCAAAGAGCTCCTGATGGCTGCAATTTATTTCAGAATTCAAGACACCAATTTCCTCCTCACATCTTGGGCTATTGTTCTCGTCTCAGTATCACATGGCAACATTTACCCCCATCACTTCACAGAGACCATCTTCTTCCAGACACTATAAAGTTAAGGACTCAGTATTCACAATTAAATGGTCCATTTTAAGACTTTGCAAAGCTCTGCGGATTCATTTAAATAGTGACTCATCACATCATCCTTCTCAGAAGCAAAACCCACTTTCCATACCCCCATTTATTGCTTTCCTACATAGTGTGCTTGAGGTTTAAAAGTGTAGGAGCCTGATAAAACACAAACTCAACATATTTTTCAATTAAGATGGTGTGAAATTCAAAGGGTCATGAAGATACCAGAACTTACCAGATCTTGGTCGGTGACAAATGGACTTATTTCATTTTACAAAGCAATCTTGTATTTCCTCTTTTTATTACCCCAGTGACCCTTAGCACTATGTATCAAATTGTCACTCCTAGTTGCGAAAGTCCCTGTTAATATGGTGTGTGATTAAAACACAGAGTTTTTCAGGTCATAAGGAAACAATAGATGCGATCTCCTAAGATACTGGTTGAGATGCTGGGATGAAGTGGGCTGCTTCTCTTCTGTGCCTCTTCCCATCCCAGCCATGGATGTCTGCTTTCAACCCAAACCAAGGAGATGGTGAGGTTTGGGGCCTGTTTGCTCTAAAGGGGTAAAATGACAAGCCTGTGCTCCAATTCAGGAATTTGATGACCCTTTCTAGCTCTGCTGGGGAACATAGAGGAACTCGAGCAGGCAGGGGTTTTGAGGTGGTTTCCATTGCTCTCTGTCTCCCCAGTGACTCCAGTCATCACCTAGGTGGGAGAAAGATGATGTCAGTCTCTCTGACAGTCTGACCACCTCTGAAAGGGACAAGATGTGGTATCTAAACTCTACACACTGTCATCTTTCCAGGTCTGGCTCAAATGTCCCCTTTTTGGGCGACCATGTTCACTACTTAAAGTAATCAAATACAGCCCACAGCCCTTTCTATGGGAATCTCTCTTTGGACTCTTAATCCTTTACTTATGCACAAGCTGCATATCTCTTACTACTGTGTGAGCTCTTCAGAGCAGGCTCTGTGGTGGTTTTCTGGCTTCAGGCCCCCTCCTCGAGTTATGGCCTTTGTTCTCTCTGAGCAAAGAGTAGAGGAGATCTATGCCTGCTGTGTCTCTGCACCACCGTGCTGTCAGATCATCCTTAAAGTTTAAGTCCTCCCAACCCCTGATTCTAAGCTGAAATGGTAGGAAATACCCAACCTCTTTACTTCCCTTTTATGCATTGCATCTACAAATGTCACTCAAGCAATAATAGTGATTATACTTGTCAACCCAGGAAATCTGAGTCTCCTGCTAGATGTGTCCCTGTAGAAAGATTTTTCTTCTTTCTTTCCTTCCTTTCTTCCTTCTTCCCTCCTTTCCTTCCTCCATTCCTCCCTTCCTTCCTTCCCTTCCCAATAATTAAATATTTTAGTGTTCACTGTGTGCTGAGTACTACTCTAGTACTAAATATGGTATGAATATTAATATAATATAATGTATGAATATGATAAAGTCCTTATCCTCATTAATCTTACATCTTAGTGTAAATCACAGACTTATCTTGAAGATCTCAAAGTGACTTGGCCTCCTTCCTCCATCTGGGTGGGGTCTGCTGGGGTCCTGACAAGTGGGGGGCAGAGCCGGTCATCATATTTCTTTGGAATGTCCAGTGGACCAAGATTCCCTCCAACACTCATACTTCCCACTCAGGCTGGTGTCCTGAGTTTCTCATGACATCAGGGAACTGGGCACAAGGAAACAGACTCTCACAGAAAAATAGTTACCTGGATAGTTTTACAAAGCAGTTTCTTGCATTTCCTTTTTTTCATTATCCTAGTAACCTTTAGAACTATGTGTTAAACTGCCATCCCTACTGGGAGAAATTCCCTGTCAATCTGATGAGTGTCTAAAACACAGAGTTTTTCAGGTCATCAGGAAACAATAGACTTGATCCCACAAGACACTGGCTGGTTTGTCATCTGATATATCCCTATACTGCTATCATAAAAAACGTTCCCTTTAGAGACAAATGCCCAGGATGTTAGTTATATTCAATGTAGAAATAAGGGCCTGTACAACCATGCAGCACGAGTGACGTGGAGGTTTTTTCTTAAGTACTTCCTTATGTAAATTTCTATTCTATTAACAGAAATGTAAACTATTGCATGTGTAATATCTTAGAATGGGCCTTTACTAAGATTCAAATTATTTCTATTTTGGTGAGCTGAAGAAACAATACACATTTTAAAACTGGCAGGAACAGAAACAGAAAATAAAGGCAGAATGATTACACGTCATTAGAAGAAAAGAAAATGAGTTACTGCAAAGGCACATTTGATTTTCTGTTTGAGAAACAAATTCTCCCCAACAAGAGGGTATTTTTTGAGATGTTCAGAGATGTATTTCGACAGCATGCGTTTTTCCTTCCTGGTGACAGTGCGTGCTTTATAATAATGTTATGTGAGAAGGCTCTGGTGAAGGGATTGGTTTTCTGTGCCCCATTTGAACTTAATTTACCAGGCATATGCTAGGAACTAGTATTATAAATCAAGGCACTGACCACAGTCCCGTGACTCATCGCATTTTCTTTATGTTTTTCCATGTCATTTCTCCACCTCCTTTCTGGGGAATATATTTCATTTTGTGTGTGTTTCTTTTTTGTTTCAGGTCTCACAACAGATTTTCCAAGGGCACCAAATCAGGAAGAACTCACTCCGAGGAACCAAATGAAGCACGATTCAGATCTGCTGTGT
The DNA here is from genome assembly GCF_018350175.1 of Felis catus. NCBI lineage: Eukaryota > Metazoa > Chordata > Mammalia > Carnivora > Felidae > Felis > Felis catus. The sequence continues at coordinate 24,351,048 of NC_058374.1, read as the reverse complement.
CTGTGCTTGTCACCCTTCAGTGCCCACTAACTTTGTCTATCGGACTGTGGGAGCGACTCAGACCCCAGACATCCCTTTCCTCAGAGCCGGTGTGGTGCTAGACAAAGAGAGACATCAGGCCACGCCTTCAATTATAGACTAAATTAGATGTTTTATAAAGTGGGAGTCAACATGACAACGATTTACCCTTAAATTATGCTAAGTAATTAATGTGGTGGGTTTTGTCCCCAATGCCATGTCAATGTAGTCCGTCAAATCCCTCATACTGGAGCATACAGATAAAGCTAGACCTGGCAGTCCAGAGCACTCTGCATTTCTCAAGCGCACTTTTCTGAATCTCCTTTCTCTTATGACAGAGGTTCTGTGAACCACTGACCTCATTTTCTCTTCCCATTAGAGAAGCTCCTGGGACTAAGAGTGGGATTCTATACGTACATTTCTTTGCATGAAATCAAACGACACATTCCTAAAGGCAGCCCTTGAGTATCTCGTCTTGTCTATTATAACAAGAGGCCCTCCCAGGGCACAGACTATGTATCTCTGGTGGTTGAGAGAATAGCAGTGGGGCAAACTGGCCTGAGGAACAGGACGGACGTCGGAGCCAACCAGCCCTGGGTCCCGTGCTCAGATCCACCATCCGGTGGCTCCGGGTAGTCGGTCAAAGGTTTTAACTTCTCAGCCTCATTTTTGTCAACTGTAAAAAAAGAGGTATAATACCTTCTGGGTGGTTGTCAAAACTGGAGAAATGATCTATAACTCTCCTATTGTTTTTCACCCTCATCTCACACTACTCCATCGCTTGCCTCTGGCAACACAGCCTCCTTAGACACATGGCTCTTTTGTCTCTTCGTACTCGCTGATCCTTCTTCTAGGAACGTCCTTCCTCTCAGTCACTGGAACATCGGTGGCTTCTTCTCCAGGCCTCTTCTTAAATATCACCTCCACAGCAAGATCTTTCCTGGCACATCTATGCCCTGCCCTCTCAACATGCTCCCCCTGCCCACCCAGGTTAGTTACTCTTTCTCATGGCATCCTGCTATTTCCTTTGTAGCATTTACCATTTATAAAGTCTATTATTACCATTAGGTTGCTTGTTTATTTTTACACAGCTGCTCACCACATCTGTTTTGTTCACTAACCACGAATGCTCTGCGTGTTGCAGTGTTTGGCACATACAGATGCAGGGTAAGTGTTATTGAGTGAGTGAAGTAGTAAATGTTTCTTATACCACCACACAAGTTAAAATAAATAGGCATATTTATCCTCATTTTTAAGAGGAAAGAAATGATCCAAAATCTATAAAGAACTTATCAAACTCAACACCCAGAAAACAAATAATCCAGTGAAGAAATGGGCAAAAGACATGAACAGACACTGCTCCAAAGAAGACATCCAGATGGCCAACCGACACATGCAAAAATGCTCCACATCACTCATCATCAGGGAAATACAAATCAAAACCACAATGAGATACTACCTCACACCTGTCAGAATGGCTAACATTAACAACTCAGGCAACAACAGATGTTGGCGAGGATGCAGAGAAAGAGGATCTCTTTTGCATTGTTGGTGGGAATGCAAGCTGGTGCAGCCACTCTGGAAAACAGTATGGAGGTTTCTCAAAAAAGTGAAAATAGAACTACCCTACGACCCAGCAATTGCACTACTAATCATCTATTCACGGGATACAGGTGTGCTGTTTCGAAGGGACACATGCACCCCCATGTTTATAGCAGCAACATCAACCATAGCCAAAGTATGGAAAAAGCCCAAATGCCCATCAATGGATGAATGGATAAAGAAGATGTGGTATATATATACAATGGAGTATTACTCTGCAATCAAAAAGAATGAAATATTGCCATTTGCAACTACATGGATGGAACTGGAGGGTATTATGCTAAGTGAAATTAGTCAGAGAAAAACAAAAATCTTATGACTTCATTCATATGAGGGCTTTAAGAGACAAAACAGACGAACATAAGGGAAGGGAAACAAAAATAATATAAAAACAGGGAGGGGGACAAAACAGAAGAGACTCATAAATATGGAGACAAAGCGAGGGTTACTGGAGGGGTTGTGGGGGGGGATGGGCTAAATGGGTAAGGGGCACCAAGGAATCTACTCCTGAAATCATTATTACACTATATGCTAACTAATTTGGATGTAAATTAAAAAACATAAAAAATATGATTAAAAAAAAGAGGAAAGAAACGAAAACTAAGGTGGTGGAAGTGACTTGGCCAATTTTACTTTTATCTGAAAAGAATCTAGGGCTTGAGCCCGGGTCTGCCTGCCTCCAAGCTTTCTTTCCTTTTCACTTACTATCCTTTTCACCAGACATTCTTGGTGGGGCAGAAAGATGGCACCCAAACCACAGAGCATGCATTACTCTGTAAGGCTTGAAAAAGCATGGTGGGTCTTATGATGCAATGTTATATTTGGAAAATGGAAAAATATAGTTTTCATATGTACATTGCAAAATACAAAGCTCTGCATTGTCTTGGCTGGGTGGGCAGAGGTGAACAATACAGCTGATAAAAACCATGCTGTACTCCTGTTGAGTATGCCTCAGTCATGCAGCCAACACTCTTGGAGAACGTGGAAGTCTCTCTTGACTTCTTTTCCTTCATCCCCATTCCCCCGTCAAAAACCAGGTCCTGTCTGTTTATATCTTCAATATGTCTCTATACCCACTGTAATTACTACCCTAGTGTAGGCAACCATCACGCTTGCTGCCTTGTTTCCCCTCTCACCCCCTCAGGCTCTGCCTGAAGTGCTTGTCAGACAGAACCATTTTCAGTTCCTCAACAAACCATTTTCTCCTTTGACACCATACTTCTGTAAACGCTCTGTGAATACATATGATATTGTAGCCAAAGCCTAGGAAAGGGCAAGATTCTACCCATACTTGCCTACACAGGTGTTATTGTTCTATATCAAATTTGATAATTTGATGGGCAAATGGGGGCACTGCCTTTGGTCTGTCAGAACTGTGTTTCCCAAACCGTCTGAAGGATCATTAACAACAAAATGCCAACCCATCATGGGCTTATGCTTTTATAAAATAGATCATGAATTACTAGAAAATGAATTTTTAAAATTAAAAACATATAATGGTAATATATTTTTTTGGCTATTAGACTAATAGACATAAAACTGCGTTAGAGTTTCTAAATGCTTACATTGAATTTCTGATCTTACCTCATGACGGGCCCTGCACAGTGTAGCACTGGCTAGAGGTAAGGAGGTCAGGCCGATACAAATTAATAGGAGGAAGAGAGATAGATGTAGGAAGACTTGTGGGCTCAGCTCTATTCAACTAGAAATGGAACGGGCTTCGTGGGATCTGCAACAGTTCCACTGTTTCTATAGAACATGTCAGGACCATATAGTTTCACCACTTCGCTTTGTATACTTATATTAATATTTTTATTTACTTACTTATTTATAGTTTCTTTCAGCACAAGATCACAGACCTGAAATTAAACCACTAGTTTGATCCATTGGAGAGATCCCCCAGGTTTCTGGATAGGAGCTCATACTGCTAAATTGCATCACTCTTGAAATATTACTCAAGCTTTCATGCCACTGGCATCTTTGACAGAAAGTGTTCTGAAGAAAGAATATATGCCTACATATGCTTAGTTGTATGCCAAAAATAGCAATGATTCTCTGACCAAAACAAATATTTTTTTAAATCACATGTTGCCTTAGGGCCCGAGCACATCCCCGGGGAAAAATGAGATGGGCAACAGTTGCTGAGCTGAGATTTGGCCAGTAAAACTAGAGGCTGGAGTAGGGGGTGAAATGAAGTAAAGAATATTTGTTAGAAAGAGAGCAGAAAACACATTCGGGGTAAACACAAAGGCAGCTTGGATGATGAAGATTTATAGATGGCCAGGAGATGAATGGCCAATAATTTTTCCTTGGATAAGCCTGGTTTACTCAAGGCTATGTGCATCATAAAATAGGAAGAACAAAAAAAATAAGAAAAGCCAAAGGCAAGCTCATGTGGATCATTAATCATTGATAAAGAAGAAAGACAAGACCTATTTGAAGGCTCAGAGTAATGACTTTGAGGATCTTTATCACAAGAGCCTGGGTAGATTGTACATACGAGTCAGAGCAAGAGCACGGGAGTCACCAGAGTCTGTGTGACAAGATCTGAGCACAACACCAACAATCCTGTTTCTAGGGAACACGCTCTGGGACCCCAGGAAGGGAAATTTAGGGAAGTGAAGTCTGTGCCTCTGCTCAGTTCAGAGCGAGGTGAATTAATTCAGAAGATGAGACTGCTGAGGGTTCAAAAAACCGTAATTATGGATGTTTAGACTTTTCCAGTGACTTTTTCTTATCGTGGAAATACAGCCTTAAAACTGCATAACCTGCACTAAAACTCCTGAAATAGCTTGGAGAGTTCGAGAGGGTGCTGGCCTTGGTTTTAGGAAACCTAAGACCTCAACACCTGCCTGCCTGACCTTGAGCAAGTCTTGAACCTCTTCTTGTCTCAATCTCGATATCTGAAATATAGGAACGCAAGTGATCCCCACAGTGTCTGACTCACCAAGTTGCTGTAAGGGTGAAATCAGATCATGAATGAGGGGTGAGAAAGAGTGATATGACTGAGATGTGTAAGGCCTGCAAAATGCAAGATGCACTCAACTTTAGCTTAGCTTGGTCTTGATCCATTAGAGATGATGGAATTAATAATTTAATGCATTATTTATTTATTATCTTTAACTTATTCCAGATTGTTTGTTAAGGTAACTATGTGGGTTCTGTTGATTAAGTTCATACTAATGACTTATGAAATAAAATCTTCTTTCTCATGGGGTAACACTGACGAACTACAAACTAAAATATAGTGCATTTTTGTTTTTATTGTTGTTGCTGTCAGTGCATTTTTATTATCCTTACCTTTCTCCTCCTCATCAAATATTTCTTAATGGAAACAGACTAGAATCAAATGGCTTTCCTCTGCCACTTTGTCTGTGGCATTCTCAGATCAACCCTTTGTGGTTCAGGGCAGAAAAGCTAGCCAATGCTGGCATAGCTCTACTGCTTTCCATGAGCCTGGAGTTTTGATGGGGGAGAAAGAGATGGTGGGCATCAGACTGAGTGTTCCAGAACTCCAGTTGTATTCCATATGGCTTTCTTTCAACTCAAGCTGGCACTCAAGGAAACTGTGAGAATAAGCCCAGCCACTTGGGTCATGTTCCTGGGTCCAGTTTGCTGGCAAGAAGCCAGTCTAATTTCTCCAGGGCCCGTCTGTATGGAAATATCCACAGCCAGCTACACAGGAGCAGCTGGTAACCTCAAATGCCTTAATTGTTGGAGGCTTATTTCCATTTATACACTTTCCTTTGTTCCTATCGCTCCATTAATGGCATATAAATTAGCACAATTTATTACACGGGAAATCCTGTAACGGTGTCCAGTGCATTTTAGCACTAAGGATCTCTCATGATACATTGTCCACAGTCTAGAAAGAAAGAATAGCCTCCAGGGAGTGTTTCTCATTTCCTGAAGAAATATTTGACCCGATTTAAAATGGATTTATATTGTTTTTCAATATTTAAGAGGAAGTGGGGGGAGTAAAATTTAAGTGATTGAATTCCAAGCAGTTACTGGTAAAAAGGCTAAGTTTTAAACCTTGTTATTGAGTACCTACATTATTATTGTAGGAGGTCAGCAGACTCAAATATATCTGAGGGGGTGCTGGCTGGCTCAGGCGGGGGAGCATGTGACTCATGATCTTGGGGTTGTGAGTTCTAGCCCCACTTTGGGTGTAGAGATGATTAACAATAAATAAACAAACTTTAAAAAAAGATCTCAATTGAGCTTAATCTCTGGACTCTGAAGATACACTGCCAGGAATGACTGTAGCTTTTTGACATTCCTATTTGAAGCCTGTCAGCTTGATGTGCCCAAGGAAGGGCATGAGGGTCCATAAGATATCCAGAAGAAATGGAAACTAAATGTATTGCACAAATGGTTTTTCATTCATTGCAATGGTTCCTGTGATCATAAGAGGAATAGATACTGGGTGACTCAGTCAGTTGAGTGTCTGACTCTTGATTTTGGCTCAGGTCATCATCGTAGGATTGCGGGTTCGAGTCACGTCAGGCTCTGTGCTGACAGTGGAGCCTGCTTGAGATTCTCTCCTCTCTCTCTCTCTCTCTCTCTCTCTCTCTCTCTCTCCCTCCCTTCCATTGCCTTTCTCCCCCTTTTGTGAATTCTCTGTCTCTCTAAAAAAAAAGAAAAGAAAAGAAAAAAAAGAGGCATAGATATCTACTCATCCACCTAAAACTTTGAATAAACAGGGGCGTCTGGGTGGCTCAGTCGGTTAAGTGTCCAACTTCAGCTCAGATCATGATCTCATGGTTTGTGGGTGCAGGACCCGCATCAGGCTCTGTGCTGACAGCTCAGAACCTGGTGCCTGTTTCAGATTCTGTGTCTCCCTCTCTCTCTCTGCTCTTCTCCTGCTCGCACTCTGTCTCTCTCTCTCTCTCTCTCTGTCTCTCAAGAATCAATAAACATTAAAACAAAACAAAACAAAACAAAACTTTGAGTAAGCGTAAATAATATCTGCAGCTCATAGTTTTTGTTTTAAGGTCAGTATTTCCATCATTTAATTGCTTTTGCGACTAAATACAAGACTCAACACAAAACCAAATGTTTGACCAGAAAGTATGCAAAACAGATGATTTCAGAAATAGGATTACCGGAAGAGACTTGCACGTAGCACATAAACATTAAGTAGAGTAATTCAATGAAAAGTACAGGAGAGGTGTAGGCCATCATGATTAAAGATAAATGGAGTTGTAACATTAACGGTAAATGGCGCGTTTTTAAAATATTCGAGAGAATAACTTAGTACTGAGGATTGATAATGGTGAGAGACGGCATTATGTTCTACAGCCTCCAAACTATGCGACCCTGCGTGAGGGACTTCGGCCCTTTGTGCCTCAGTAAAATGGTGATAATAAAACAGCTCGCGCTTCACAGGGAGGCTGTGAAATGGAGTAAGGTAACATACAAAGCGTCTCCAACAGTGCCCGTCCCGAGTTAAGGGCTCAGCTCAGCAGAGGTTCAGCAACACTATTGCTGCTGCTGTTACCACCACATGCACTGCAGCTGTTACTGACTCTCCCTTTACTGGTTGGCATACATTCTTCCAGAAGAATAGTATATGTGTATCCCAGACTCCTAGGTCTTTATTCTGAGAAGTGCTATTGAGAATCTCTTGAAAAGAGAATTTCCACTTAGAGGGCTATGGATTTAGTTGTGGACTGTTCACCAAAACCGTGAAATTTGGAAAAAAAAAAAAAAGTCGAGACACTTCTGAGATGCTTTAAAGTATTCCTCCTGTGCAGTAGCTTTTGAAGAAGCATTTAAAACGGGGGTGGGGGGGGAGCACTTGAGTGGCTCAGGTGGTTAACAGTCGACTTCGGCTCGGGTCACGATCCCATGGTTTGAGTTGAGCCCCGTGTGGGACTGACTCTGTGCTGACAGCTCAGAGACTGCTTGGGATTCTGTGTCTCCCTCTTTCTCTGCCCCTCCCTTGCTCACTCGCTTTATCTCTCTCTCTCTCTCTCTCTCTCTCTCTCTCTCTCTCTCACAAAAATACATAAACATTAAAAAAAATAAGTAAATACAAAATAAAATTAAATTAAGGGTTAATAGGGGCACCTGGGTGGCTCAGTCGGTTAAGCTCTTGGCTTAACCAAGTCGGCTCCAGCTCTTGGTTTCGGCTCAGGTCATGATGTCACAGCTTTGTGCCTTTGAGCCCTACATCTGGCTCCGTGATGACAATACAGAGCCTACTCTGTCTCCCTCTCTATCTGCCCCTCCCCCACTTGCACTGTCTCTCTCAAAATAAAAATTAATCAATCAATTAATTAAATTAAGGGTCAAAAAACTGACTTGGGGTGAGAGTGGAAGACAGACACATGGCCAAGAACTGGTGGGCAATCCCCATATGATTACTGAATGGACCACCCAGGTTGTACCTCTATCTTAGAGGGAATGGCTTTCCTGACCAAATCTTTACCCAGTTTCTTGTTTCTGCTGTGTGGAAGATTTAATTTCTCCAGTTTCCTTCATATTTTTCTTTCCTCATATACTGGACTTAAAAGACAACACAATTAGAAATGTGATTAGCATGGGGTACCTGAGTGGCTCAATCGGTTAAGCATCCAACTTCAGCTCAGGTCATGATCTCAGGGTTCATGAGTTCGAGACCCATATCAGGCTCTGTGCTGACAGCTTGGAGCCCGGAGCCTGCTTCAGATTCTGTGTCTCCCTCTGTCTCTGCTTCTCTCCTGCTCACACTCTGTCTCTCTCTCAAAAATAAATAATAAAAGCATTTTGAAAAATTTAAAAAAAAGAAATGTGGTTAGTTTAAAAATTATAACAAAATGTGAGGCCAACATTTGACAACCTTTCTTGAGCTAAGTGCACAAGTAGGGCTGATCATTTAATTTGGATTCTCATCAGTTTGACTTAGAGTTAATAGAAAGTTAATTGTTGCCCAGTATTTGAAAAAACATTTTTTTTACTACTTTTATATTTTCTGATGAGATGCAGGCCCACAAGACAATTTTTTTTAAAAAAACACCAATATACATTTCATAGAATTAATAAGGTGAAAATGGCATGATTATTGATGAATTTAAAACTGAATAAGTTTATCTGTTATTCTAGATTATAATTTGCTCAAATTAAGCTCTTTGACTTCAGAACATGTACATACACAAAAATCCTCCTAAAATGTAAACTTGGCATCCTGGTGATGGGAAATACACCATACCATTTTTGAAAATGTCTTTTCTTATACTTGCCGGTGGGGAAACACTGGACCAAAGTCATCACCACACCTATGGGGGTAGGGTAATCGTCAACAGAGCAATTTGGCTTTAGTCTCAAGCTTGAGAAGTTTCACATCCTGGCCATTCTTCTGTTGCTTGGTTGTGGCAAAGGGAGCAGGAGAAATCTCATCATGACTTTGGATCAACATTGAAATCCATCGGTCCCTAGCACTAGTTCAGTCTATGAATGGGGATAACCCATCTGTAGAAGGTTTTGGAACACCTGATCCCCCTCTTGATGCTATGAAATTTGAGACATATATAAAAGGATGAAGCATGTGAGCCCAGGAGCTAAAACAATGAATGTGAATAAGTGACTCAGTGGCCCAGACTTTGCCTCTGTCTGATTTTCCCACTGTATTTCAGACTATCCATGATAATAGATAAGTGGACAAAGTTCTGACATAGAATAGCTAAGTAGAAACTATTGTCCCAATGACTTAAACACATTTGTTCAAATCTCAGTTTGAAATGGAAAGCTTTTATGGTTTTACATAACCTATCAAACTATTTCTCATTTATCAATAAATGTTTATACGTCCTCATGCCCTTGATTCTGAACTAAGCTCTGTGAAGATAAATTTCATCAGATATAATCCTTGATCTTTAGTAATTAGTAATCGGTAACTGACATGGCCATCTACAACAAATCAAAGTATAGTTTTTCATGCAAATACAAAGTGTGTTTTTATGATCATACAATTCTATGTGTAATGTATAACAAGTCAATAGGATTTGATCACTTGAACCATTTGCTTCATTCTTCATTGATTTGAAATTGCACCTTCAACCTTTTCCACGAATCCTGTATACTCAGTTAAAACAATTTTTTTCCAAGACAAAGCTCATATACAGATATAGATATAGATATAGATATAGATATTATTTTCTGGAGATGAAGAAAAGTAGAACCTCTCAACTCCAAATCTGTTGATCAAATATTCAGCGTGGTATGCAGCAACATAATCAGAGACTGTATAATGTTCAAAATTCAGTCTAAATGACTTCCTTTATTTTAATGTTTTTTTGTTCTTGAGAGAGTGAGAGACAGATCGTGAGCAGGGGAGGAACAGAGAGAGGGAGACACAGAATCCGAAGCAGGCTCCAGGCTCTGAGCTGTCAGCACAGAGCCCAACACCGGGCTCGAACTCACAGACCGCGAGATCATGACCTGAGCTGAAGTCGGACGCTTAACTGACTGAACACCCCAGGCACCCCTAAATGACCCCCTTTTAGGAGGCATAGTAACTACGGTGCCTTCCCCCACATTTGTACCCCCTGCTCTGGGCTTAAGAGAGTTGAGGTATAGGGGAGGCAGCTTCTTTCTTTTTCTTACCAGCTGGGGTACTTAAGAGTTAAGAAACAGTCACTCTTGTCCCCAGTCTTTGTTCTAATTAGCCATTATTAAAAAGTCCTCCTTTCCCCCCACAATTTCAGATATTTTACTTGTAGTAAGAGGAATTAAACTATTTAAGCACCAAAGCATAAACATCATGCTTTTCACCCAAACTTGATCCTGCTTGGTCACCATTCTGTTAATGATGTCACCCATCATACATATTCTGTTTCTTACTCTTGTCTTCTTCCACACCCAGTGAATCTCCAAGTCTTTTGGATTCTGTCTATAAAATATTTCTTGCACCCATTGTCTTCTCTTCATTCCTGCTGTTTTAACCCTGGTGCCAGCCTTGACTGCATACATAATTTCTCTCTCTGGATTGTATGGTCTTTGGAAGCATGCATTTTGTGTCTCTTTATATCTCCTAGCAGGTAGGATGATATCTGTGCCCTGAGACCCTAAAATGTTCATTAGAGGGTTTTTATTCTGCACCATGAAACTGCCCCACATAAATGGCTCTCTCTCAAATTCAGATATCCTTATATGTCTTTCAAATTATCCATTTAAAATTCCAGAATTTCTTTTTTTGGTTTGTTAGAAAAAAAAATATATATATATATATATATTCTAAAGAACTGGTTTACAAGTTACTTGGTTATAAATTTCACATTATTCATGAAATGTGATTGATTTTTCTATTTAGTCATTGCTTTCATTTCATGTTTTACATCAAGCTGCTGTTGAAATGTTATTGTCATCATTCCTGTGTCTATCTTTAACTGATATTGAAATGCACATTCTAGAATATTAAGACAACTACGCCTTAGAAAAACAGGAGCTGTTATTTTAAGCCGGTGAAATAGAGTGGCACATTTTGGTCTCGGTTAATAATGTCCCTAAATTTATTCCTCAGCCATTCATATGCCACAAGCTAGCACCAGTCAAGCATAACAGTGCCAGATGTATGTTCTCTTCAATCTGAAATGAGGGCATAAATGGTTCGTGCAAGCCCTTCAGCTACTGGACATTACGTGTCTGTGGGGAAGTCACCATCCCAGGTTTGTGCACGAGCAAACTCCTTTTGTGCGGCTGGGGGCAAGTACAGCTGACCAGTTAGCACAAAGGACCGCTCTTTCTTCGAGGGAATTCTCTTTGGTTTCATTAGGTCTTTGAACATTTCAAACCACTTCTTGGCAGGATCTGTTTCAATATTTTACTTACACCGCTCACATAAATCAAATTATAGTCTTCATTGGTATGGTCACACTGGATGTTTGTTAGTCAAAAGAGCTTTGAAACTTAGAGGAAATAAAATAAAACCGAGTGATCTTTAATCTCTCTTCCACAAATCCTGATACTAGTTTACTGACACTGATGAAATTATTTTCATATATGTATACAATTTTCATTTATAATAGACCTTGCACACACACACACACACACACACACACACACACGGCACGATGTATGAGCATGCACACACATATGCTCCATGTGCCTTCGGGCCCAGCTTTTAATGAGATAATCAGATTTTATTGAAAGGGGTCCAAAGTTAAATAGCCATATAATGATTTATGCTGCATGGTGAATGGTATTATTTAGTGGACAGGAGAGGAAGTCTGGGCTAATGTTCATAAACACTATAACATTGAAATGTTTTCTCTATATTTGTTTGATTTCTTTTTAAACTCATTTAGAAGTGCATGGGTTTTAAAATTCCCAGATGTGTGGATTTTCTCCAGTTACGTTTTGTTCTCAAGTTCTAGCTTAATTGCACTGCGTTTCTCAAACTGTAAACTGTATAATATCAGTTCTTTAAAGTTATGGAAACTTACTTTGTGGTCTATACTATATATCAGCAATTTTAGCAGGTAGGCACTCCAAATATTTTGTGTAAGGTTTTATATATGTTCATTGGCTCAAGCTTATTAATTGTATGCTCAAATATTCTATTTATTTACTAAATATTAGACTGCTTAATCTATCATTATTGAAAGAGATGTGTTAATCTCCATTATGTGAATTTTCTTTTTTTGCTTTATGGATGTTGAACCTATGTTAGTAAGTGTATACATGTTTAGAACTGTTAGTGTTCCTGCTGAATGTAAACACTTATCAATATTAGTGACTCTCTTTATTGTTATAAAACTTTTGCCCTAAAAATCTATTCTATGTGATTTAAAATTAGGCAACCCAGATTTTTTGTTAGTGTTTTCCAGTTACATCTTTTTTTTTTCCAGTTTTGCTTTTTGTTTTAGAGTTAGCTCTCATAAATAACCTATAGTTACATTATTTTTATACAGCCTGACAAAATTTTCCTTTTTAATAGCCGAATTTGGTCTATGTGCATTAATTAATTGCATTTATTGATATATTTAGACTTATTTCTTCCATTTAACTTTGTGTTTTTGATTTTTTCTGATTTTCTATTTACTTCCTTTTCTTTTAGTCTTGACATCTGCCCTCTCTGCTTTTTTCCCTTAATCTATTAAATATTTTTGACATATATCATTATGTAAATTTGAGGTATACAAGATGTTTATTTTTTTTAAGTTTATTTATTTTTGACAGAGAGACAGAGCGCCAGTGGGGGATGAACAGACAGAGAGGGAGACATAGAATCAGAAGCGGGCTCCAGGCTCAGAGCTGTCAGCACAGAGCCGGATGTGGTGCTCGAACTCATGAACCCTGAGATCATGACCTGAGCCGAAGTCAGACACTTAACCAAGGGCACCCCGGTGCCCCTACAACATGTTTATTTGAAACATTTATATGATGTTATATGATTGCTATGGTAGCTATGTTTAACCCCTCTATCACATTACACAATTAGCCTTTCTTTTTAGTGGTTGGAATAATTGAGTTATACTGTCTTAGCAAGTGTGATGAATAAAGGAGGATATTATTGTCTATATTCATTATACTGTGCATGAGATCTCTAGGGCTTATTTAATTCTCATTGCAAGTTTGTATACTTAAACATCTATCTTACCCTCCCCCACATAGTTTATCCCCTGATAAACACTATTTTACTCTTTATTTTTAAGAGTTTGGCTTTTTTAGCTTCCACATTTAAGTGATAACATGATAGTACTTGTCTTTGACTTATCTCACTTAACATAATGTGCCCACTCTGCCTTTTGTTATTATTATTATTATTTTTATTTTTTTAAGCAATTTTTTAATGTTTATTTCTGAGGGAGGGAGAGAGACAGAGCATGAGCAGGGGAGGGGCAGAGAGAGGGAGACATGGAATCTGAAGCAGGCTTCAGGCTCCGAGCTGTCAGCACAGAGCCCGATGTGGGGCTCGAACCCACAAACTGTGAGATCATGACCTGAGCCAAAGACAGATGCTCAAACAACTGAGCCACCCAGACATCCCACACTCTGCCCTTTAAAAAAATGATTTTAATATTATTTTTCTCATGCCACTTTTTTCCCTTATTAGGTTGGAAATTATGAAATCCCTTTCTGTTTTCTTAATGGTTACCCTGTGTATTTTAACATGTATCCTAACTCTAAAATTAATCAGTGTGTCTTTTTCCCTAACTTCCTCCAAGCCATACAAAGACTTTACAATGCTATTAGCCTATTTCCAACTTCTATACTATTGTTTTTAAGGATTTTATCTTAAAAAACAAATTAAACACTTTTATTATCTCATAGTCGATATCTATCTACGTGTCTGCCATTTTCTTTTCTCCTGTTATTTCTTTCATCCTGGGATCCGTACTTTTCTTCCCGAAGTACATCAGGAAGTTTCCTGAAGCCACACACTGTTACTGCCCAAGCCAGGAGCAAAGCAACTTCTCCTTTCCTCCTACCTTCCAATCTTCTACCAGCACCTTCTTTCGGTAGAACCCAATCATTAACCAAATGGCAAGAGAATCTGGGAAATGTGTTTTTCAGGATTATAGCTCCAGGCAAGCTCCAGGCAAGCTAGCTCCAGGCAGTAAGGAAGGAATAGAGCTAAGTACTATCAGATAGCAACTGGCTCAGGGATTGTGAATATCATGGGAAAACGGAATTATGTGAGATCGCACCTGCTCTCTCTACCACAGTAACTGTAAGACAGGCTAGTTTCCTTCTTGACTTCCTTGTAGAGAATTTCCCACCCCCCTAATTTATGTTTTTTTCTGATGGTCCTTCAGTACCATAGTTTTATTTTGTGAATTATGTTGCCAATAGCCTTTACTTTTGTTCATCTGTGTGGTTACTCAGTTATCAAAAGTGAAGTCATAGATCACTAGGTCTGTATGCAATATTGCTAACTGTGTTCATCAGAGGAGGTTAGGTTATGCGGCAGAAACATATGACTCTTTAATATCCACTGACTTAAAGCTGAGCTTTATTTTTTATCATACTAACAGCAGCAGCTGGAGACTCTGCTCCATGCTAAGGAATATTGCCGGTTCGATACCCCACCCTCCGCTGCATCTATGGTCTATTTCAGAGCAAAGGGATCATGGTGAATCAGCTCTGCTTCTTAAAGGCTATTGTCTTGAAATGGCACACATTGCTTTGTGTCAAATTTCATTAGCCAAAGAAAGTCACAGATCTACCCCTAACCTCAAAGGGGCGGGAGAGTACAATTCTACCACGTTCCAGAAAGAGGGAAACTAAAATATCTTTGAGCAGCACTAATGATACCATATTTACATTAACTTTTTAAAAATTCCAGGTGTCTGTATGGCATGTTTGTTTGGCCATCCTTTAGGTGAGTTTGGAGCAGAAAAGAAATGTCTATGCTTAAGACAAAGATTTGGAAGTTTATAGTAACAGATGAGATCATCTAGAATGGTGTTACAGACCCACACTGTCCAGTACAGTAACCATGAACTACATATGGTTATTGAGCACTTTGAAATAAAAATAGTTTACGTTGAGATGTGCTGTAAGCATAAAATATATACTGGAGTCTGAAGAGTTAATGTGAAAAAAAGAATGTAAAATATCTTGGTGATTTTTATATTGATTAAATATTGAAATGATCACATTTTGGACATATTGGTTACAAAAATATGTTATGAAAATTAATTTCACCTGAATCTTTCTGCTTCTTTTTAATATTGTGACTAGAAAATTTAAAACTGCATGAGCAATTTGCATTGTATTGGTATGAGACAGTATGGTTAAGGATGAATTGGGGCGCCTGGGTGGCGCAGTCGGTTAAGCGTCCGACTTCAGCCAGGTCACGATCTCGCGGTCCATGAGTTCGAGCCCCGTGTCAGGCTCTGGGCTGATGGCTCAGAGCCTGGAGCCTGTTTCTGATTCTGTGTCTCCCTCTCTCTCTGCCCCTCCCCTGCTCATGCTCTGTCTCTCTCTGTCCCAAAAATAAATAAACGTTGAAAAAAAAATTAAAAAAAAAAAAAAGGATGAATAGAGATGAGGTCTAAGACAAGATGTTTAGAAACAAAAGAGCAAGCTGCCCAGAACAACTAAAGAACTCAGAGGAAAGTAAGAGAGACTTGTTATTGAAGGCAGAGAAGTGAATGCATCCAAGAAGAGTGATCAGTATTGCGAACTGCTAGTTTAGTGGCTTTGATTAATTTCCCATCAAAGCTTCAGGATCTGTCTTACTGTGCATCACCTGAGAGAGAAGTGTCTATTCATGTTTTCTGCCCATTTCTTCACTGGATTATTTGTTTTTCAGGTGTGGAGTTTGGTGAGCTCTTTATAGATTTTGGATACTAGCCCTTTGTCCGATATGTCATTTGCAAATATCTTTTCCCATTCCGTTGGTTGCCTTTTAGTTTTGTTGATTGTGTCCTTTGCTGTGCAGAAGCTTTTTATCTTCATGAGGTCCCAATAGTTCATTTTTGCTTTTAATTCCCTTGCCTTTGGGGATGTGTCAAGTAAGAACTTGCTGCAGCTTAGGTCAGAGAGGTCTTTTCCTGCTTTCTCCTCTAGGGTTTTGATGGTTTCCTGTCTCACATTCAGGTCCTTTATCCATTTTGAGTTTATTTGTGTGTATGGTGTAAGAAAGTGGTCTAGTTTCATTCTTCTGTATGTTGCTGTCCAGTTCTCCCAGCACCATTTGTTAAAGAGACTGTTTTTTTTCCATTGGATGTTCTTTCCTGCTTTGTCAAAGATTAGTTGGCCATACGTTTGTGGGTCTAATTCTGGGGTTTCTATTCTATTCCATTGGTCTGTGTGTCAGTTTTTGTGCCAATACCATGCTGTCTTGACGATTATAGCTTTGTAGTAGAGGCTAAAGTCTGGGGTTGTGATGCCTCTCACTTTGGTCTTCTTCTTCAAAATTACTTTGGCTATTTAGGACCTTTTGTGGTTCTGTACAAATTTTAGGATTGCTTGTTCTAGCTTCGAGAAGAATGCTGGTGCAATTTTGATTGGGATTGCATTGAATGTGTAGATAGCTTTGGGTAGTATTGACATTTTAACAATATTTATTCTTCCAATCCATAGGTATGGAATGTTTATCCATTTCTTTATGTCTTCTTCAATTTCCCTCATAAGCTTTCTATAGTTTTCAGCATACAGATCTTTCACATCTTTGATTAGGTTTATCCCTAGGTATTTTATGCTTCTTGGTGCAATTGTGAATGGGATAAGATTCTTTATTTGTCTTTCTGTAGTTTCATTATTAGTGTATAAGGATGCAACTGATTTCTGTACATTTATTTTGTATCCTGTGACTTTGGTGAATTCATGTATTAGTTCTAGCAGACTTTTGGTGGAGTCTATCGGGTTTCCATGTATAATATCATGTCATCTGAAAATTAGAGAAGAAATTAAAAAATATATGGAAACAAATGAAAATGAAAATACAACAATCCAAACGCTTTGGGACGCAGCAAAGGCAGTCCTGAGAGGAAAATACATTGCAATCCAGGCCTATGTCAAGAAACAAGAAAAATCCCAAATACAAAATCTAACAGCACACCTAAAGGAAATAGAAGCAGAGCAGCAAAGGCACCCCAAACCCAGCAGAAGAAGAGAAATAATAAAGATCAGAACAGAATTAAACAATATAAAATCTGAAAAACTATAGAGCAGATGAATGAAACAAAGAGTTGTTTTTTTGAAAAAATAAAACAAATTGATAAACCTCTAGCCAGGCTTCTCAAAAAGAAAAGGGAGATGGCCCAAATAGATAAAATCATGAATGAAAATGGAATTATTACAACCAATCCCTCAGAAATACAAGCAATTATCAGGGAATACTACGAAAAATTATATGCCAACAAATATAACCTGGACAATCGGGAAGAAATGGACAAATTCCTAAGCACCCATACACTTCCAATACTCAAACAGGAAGAAATAGAAAACTTGAATAGACCCATAACCAGTGAAGAAATTGAATCACTTATCAAAAATCTCCCAACAAATAAGAGTCCAGGACCAGATGGCTTACCAGGGGAATTCTACCAGACATTAAAAAAAAATTTTTTTAAACATTTATTTATTTTTGAGACTGAGAGAGAGAGCATGAACAGGGGAGGGTCAGAGAAAGAGGGAGACACAGAATCCGAAACAGGCTCCAGGCTCTGAGCTGTCAGCACAGAGCCCGATGCGTGCCCTCACAGACCGTGAGATCATGACCTGAGCCGAGGTCGGACGCTTAACTGACTGAGCCACCCAGGCGCCCCTCTACCAGACATTTAAAGCAGAGATAATACCTATACTTCTCAAGCTGTTCCAAAAAATAGAAAGGGAAGGAAAACTTCTAGACCCATTCTATGAAGCCAGCATGACTTTGATTCCTAAACCAGACAGAGACCCAGCAAAAAAGGAGAACTACAGGCCAACATCCCTGATGAATATGGATGCAAAAATTCTCAATGAGATGCCAGCAAATCGAATTCAACAGCACATAAAAAGAATTATGTACCATGATCAAGTGGGATTCATTCTTGGGCTGCAGGGCTGGTTCAACATTCGCAAATCAATCAATGCGATACATCACATTAATAAAAGAAAAGATAAGAACCATATGATCCTGTCAATCGATGCAGAAAAAGCATTTGACAAAATTCAGCATCCTTTCTTAATAAAAACCCTTGAGAAAGTTGGGATAGAAGGAACATACTTAAAGATCAAAAAAGCCATTTATGAAAAGCCCACAGCTAACATCATCCTCAATGGGGAAAAACAGAACTTTTCCCCTGAGATCAGGAACACGACAGGGATGTCCACTCTCACTGCTGTTGCTTAACATAGTGTTGGAAGTTCTAGCATCAGCAATCAGACAACAAAAGGAAATCAAAGGCATCCAAATTGGCAAAGATGAAGTCAAGCTTTCACTTTTTGCAGATGACAGGATAATGCAGGTTTTAATTGACAGTTACAATTTGTACCATTTTCTATGAGGT